>NC_056725.1:821016485-821053985 GCF_019279795.1 Protopterus annectens
TTAGTGTTACAAAAAGAGGAATTTAAGGACTGGATTGTGAAAATGATCTAGGAGTTATTAGGGAAGATAGAAAGTACTCCTTAAGTTATAGCTAGTGAGCGGGATAAAATGAAAGTGGTGGTTAAAAGATAGGGTAGAAATAAAAGAAATCTGGTTAAGAAGTAATAATTAGTTAGAGGGAATGAGAAAGGTTGAAGTGTTAAAATAAGGGGAAACTCACAAGACAAGAAGAGTTACTGTGGCAGAATGCTTAAGTGAAAAGGGAGTTTCTGGATGATGTGCATGAGTTTAGAATAATTAAGCTACAGTTTTTTTATTATAACTATAGAGCACAAAACCTTTTTGGTACAATGATATAGGGATCAGATAGCTAGAGGTCATACAGAGGTATTTTGGAAATATTATAAAAATTTGTTTATAGCAGAGTAGTTATAGCAACCAAAAGCTGTTTACTGAATTTCCTGTTTGCACTTAATTTTAAAATTGTTTTTTTCTCAAAACTTGCATATTTTCTGTCTTTGACCTAGCACTCTTGTGTGGGGTCATTTACTGCACTGTTATAACTTGATATTACTTGTGAACCTCTGCTATCTCTGAAAAAACAAAAAAAAAAATCTTTTTTCCCACTTTTCTGAGATTTAAAAAAGTTCAAGTTACAGGCTTGCTGTTCTTGAACTGTTTTGTAAGTTTCTGTGAGGCCATTTTTGCTTGGGCTAGAGGAAAGTCTCTCTGTTGATCAGTGGCAGTGAAAAACATTGAGCTGCTTCCCTGCCCCCGTGGGAGTGGTTACTGACTTGAAACTGTAGTTTTATTGGCCAAAAGGGGTCATTTCCAAAACTCCTTCATCTTCCTCTCTTAAAACCTTCCTCCCTTAAAACCTAGTGTGGAAATCAAGAACCAGCACAAATGGAAATATTTATGGTAGACTTAAATATGCCAAGGTTAGAGATAAATGAGGTTCAACTTCTTACAGGGAAGAGATGAGATGAAAGTGGTGATGTGTAATCAACCTACAGGCAAGTCACCAGGGATAGATGGTATTCCGGTGGAAATTTGAAAGCTGGGAAGGAAGAAAGTGATAAAGATCTTAAAGGTTTTATTTAACAGTATTTTGAAAGGTCCGGCAGCATTCTGGAAAAAATGTATGGTGGCTGTAATACCCAAATATGGTCAAGACCCATCTGATCCAGCTTTCATATAGGCCCATTTCAAGTTTAAACCATGATTATAAAGTTTGTCTCATCATCTTCTTTCAGCTGTTCCTGTTATGGGTCGCCACAGCGGATCATTTGTTTCCATTTCTTCCTGTCCTCTGCATCTTGCTCTCACACCAACCACCTGACTAAAAGAATAGCAAAGATGATGCCAAAATTGATAGATATGGATCATTTTGGTTCTGTGGAGGGGAGTCAAACATTAAACAGCATCAATAGAACCATGATGATCCAGATGGAAGCAGAATGTAATAAAATACTGTTATTTGTGGGTCTTCATTGCAGATGAAACGTTGAACAAAGTAAGCTGAGATTTTTTCAGTAGGGCAATGGAAGCATTTGCATTTCCCAATAAAATAATAAGGTTAATTAGACTATATGAGGGGATCAGAGGCAAAAATCAATTTGTGAGTGCGCCTCTCAGATAAGTTGCCTCTGAACAGAGGAACCAGGAAGGGTATACTCTTTCCCCTTTGTTATTTGGGTTATATTTAGAACTGTTTGCAAAGAAAATAAGGGACATTGTAACTCAAGGATATAATTGCTATGATGTTCAAGAAGAGTTGGCTTAATTTGCAGATATTATTATTTTCTAACTGATGGCATCGGAAAGGAACATCTCAATGCTGTGGAGCATTCCAAGACAGTTTAGGATATGTAGGAATATAAAACTAAGGCTGTAGCCATAAACTATGTACCTACAATTAGTTCTTCAATACCCATATTTATGGGGACATGTTAACATGAAGTATTTAGGAGAATGGATTTCAAAGGGATCAGTTATGACAGGTAAGGATATGTGGGAAGAAACTAAAATATAAAAAAAAGACACTAGAAGCTCTTGGCTATGGCTAGGAAGATACAAGCAGTAAAACTGTTTGTTTTTATGCCCTTAAAAAGTGATACCTGTGAATAAAATGTATCAGTCAGAGGAGAAATTGTGGATAGTAACTAAGAGTTGAAATATTTTATTTGGGAGGGGAAGAGGGCAAGAGTCAAGTGTGAAAAGTTGATCTTCACAATATTTCAAGGATGTTTAGGATTACCTGACTTGAGGGGATATTTTAGATCTGCACATGTTAAGGTTCTTATACATAACACATGTAGAAAGCTCTAATTTGAAGTGGAAAGGGATGATGATGACACAGGAATGGAGAGAGGATATTATGCCAACAGGGCTGACTGCAGTTAGGGGTACAGAGAATAGGCAAGAGGGAGCTGGAATTTATTGGAGGAAGCTGGCAAGGAAACAATGTACTGGAAACAAATGATTAGAAAAGGAAAGGTAATAGAATGGGAAGAAGGCAAGATGACGTTTTGATTGCAGGCTAGTGATTTGCCCTCCCTGTCAGGGATTGATACCGAAGTATTGACAAAGAAAGGGATAGGGGAATCCTAAATGAAAGGCCTACACTGGTTGAGTTTTTAATTTAAAGTAAAATAGACGCTGCTGTTAAAATGGGGATATTTAGTAGGGCATATAGTGTTGCAAGATAACTATAGAAATCAGTCTGAACATGTCTGGAAAGAGAGTTTAGATGTGCATTTCGCAAAGAAACAGTGGAAGGGACATATTTATGGCTCCCAAGTATGCAACAAAATCTATAAGTTTAGGCTTTTGCTAGCACGTGTTTGCATAGATACTTTTATACCCTAAGCAGACTCCAAAGAATTTCTCCACAGCTACATGGCAAATTTTGGAGGTGTACTGGGCAAGGAGTTGGTACCTGGTAGCATATGTTCTTTGAGTGAAATGAGTTGGCAGACTTTAAAAATTCCTTTACAGAGTTCTCTGTTAGGAATACTGGATGAGCAAATGAGTGTAACTAAGGACGTGATTTTTGTGAGGTAGGATACAGGACCTTCATTGCCTAGACATAGTAAGTCCTTTCTAAGTTTAATTCTGATGGATACCAAAAAAAAAATTACTAGAAAATGGTAATCAAAATCTAAACCAGCCATACTTGAAGCAGTGAATATTGTAACACAGATAAAAGAACAGGAAATGGGATCTTCAGGAAAGGCTAAGAGTAAATCCCATTTTTTTTCTAGGTTATTTATAGGAACAGTCCTTGCAGAAAAATGTTTTTGAAGAGGAATGAGGTTTAAGAGAAGGAATTTAACTGGCTGGAATTTAACAATTTATGTAATGTCACTTTAATTATATGACCTGTTACACATCACACACATTATTTATGTTTGTAAATTTGAAGTTGTTAACCTAAATTGATTACTTTTATATAAAAGTACGTTTGCCTATGTCACAAATGATAATTCAATAAAGATGTTTAAAAAAGAGACCTCAGTTAGCTGTGTGCATGCTTCTTCTATCTCCCTCTTTCTCTCTTTCTCTGTCAGGGATCTTGGAATCTCCCACTCTTCTCCTGGCAAATTTACCTCTCTCATATTACTCTCCTCTTCTTACCCACTCCTTTATTCTCTCGTCTCTTTTTTCATCCTCTTCACTTGTGTGTCATGGATGTCGCCTTGTGATAATTCATTACCCTCCTATCTTCCTATACCTCTACTGCCAAGGCGTGTAGCCTAACTTCACCCTTCAGTCTATATATCGGCATTTATATGTTCCCCTCCTAGTCAATGCCACTTATGTTTTTTGTGAATGGCATGTCTTAACTCCTCAGCCTAGTAAACCTGTTTGAAAAGGTTACAGAGGCTATAGATGGGGTTAACTCAATGCACACTGCTAACTTCAATCTGGTTAAGGCTTTTGATACTATCCCCATGCTGGTATTAAAAAATAGATAAACTTAATGTAAACCCCTTTGTTTTCCACCAGATTGCAAATTGGCTATCCAGTAGATCTCAAGTGATAAATTTTGCTTGTATCCTCTCTAAACATAAAATTGTAACTAGTGGAGAAGAGCAAGAATCAGGACTAGACCTTCTCCTATTTGCATTTATTTTGCAGACATCTACTCTGCTAGCCTAGAAGTGAGGCTGACCATGTTTGCTGATGACTGCAAGCTTAAGACAGTTTTCTGCTCATCGACTGATAACTAAACAGCACCAGCAAGGATTGTAATATGCAGGTATCTGTGTACTATAAATGGTCTCAAGTTAAATGCAAAATAGTGCAGCTTAGTAGCATTTGGCCTAGAAGCTGTTCCCACTTTATTATAAATGGTACCCCTCTTCAGACAGACACAGTTATAGGAGAATGGGTACCTCTGTGGACAGATGTTCATCATGTTTCACTGTTGCAGTCATTACACTTGTCTTATCCTGCTGGCAGGCTACCCGCAGTTAGCCAGAATTCCAAAGTCTAGGTCCGGCGTCGGTTGCTGTCGCCTCTTCCCTGACGTCAGTGCACCAGGGGTATAAAAGATGCAGCCGACGCCATTTTCTTCAGTCTTTCTTGCCGCGCAGTGCCTGAAGCAAAAGCAATTTGCAAGTGCTGGTCGGCCAACTCATGAGATTTTCGAAATTGAATTTCAGAACCCAAGTACCCCGTTGGGGAAACTTTTTCTTGCTCCAGACCGATGTCAGTAAAAGTTAACAATTGTATTTCTTGTGGGAAGCAAATACCTCATAAGGATTTTCACTCTTACTGTATTCCTTGCCCAGGCCTTGACCACGACATTGCTAGTTGTCATTTTTGTGCTAGATTCAATCAATGCACTATTAAGCATCTGGCCGAAGATTTAACTACATTATGCCGTAGGAACAACCAATGACTGGAATTCATAAACGCAAAGACAAAGAAAAGGACAGGCATCCGAGGTCCAAAACTGACAACAAAGCCTCTTCTAGGCCAGTTGCCGGTTCACAGTGAGGCGCTTTCGCAGTCCCTGACACCCGCTAACTCAGAGCCACAGGCCGCATCTGGCTCCCACGTGGAGACACCTAGGCCTCTGGAAACTCAAGGTATTGGGCCTGCAGAAACTATTCCCTCAGATGGGTCTGGATCCGCTGTGCAGGCATCGGCTTCTGAGGGTGTTTTCAGACCTTCACAGCTTACTATTAAGTCCACTACAGCAGCCAAGGCAAAGTCAAAAATACCATTAAAGACAAGTACAGCATTCTCTTGGACAGTCATCCATGCCACAGAAACAGATGCTTAAAATGGCTGAGGACCTAATTACTTTGATCAGGGGTTCCCATCCCCCTCCTGACAAAAGGCCTAGGCAAGACACTGACTGACTCCTCTGACCAGGTTTCTATTTCCTCTGATTCCTCTTCAGATCAGGGATATTCTCTCCCTCCCTATGAGGACTCTGATGCAGAAGAATCTGTACCTTCAGCCTCTCCGCCTGAGGATTACTCTTTTGGGTAAACCTTGCACACCATGAGGGAGCATTTCCATTGGGAGAGCCAGGATTATTCAGAATCCAAGAAAAGGCTCAAAGCCCTTCTTTTATTTCCTCAGCACAGGCCCCTGGCTATCCCCCCCTGTGCTTGATATTGTTGATGTTTTCTCTGAATCCAGTTTGTCTCATGATTCTTTACCCCCCCCCCCCCTGCACCAGTCAAGCCAAACAGGTACTACTGGGTCCCAGACTCTTATAAATTTCTTTATAGAAACCCAGCTGCTGACCCAGAAACAAATTCTCAGGGTCCCAAGGGGTTAAGTCTTCCACTGCAAAAAACCTTGTCCCCTCTGATAGGGATTCCAGAGCTCTGGATAGATGGGGAAAAAAAGTTTACAGTTCTGGAACATTAGCTGTAAGGGCTTTAAACTGCCAGTTTCACATGCTTAAATATCAACAATACCTAATGTCTTTGTTAAAACAGAAAATGCTTACAAACTCAGAATGTCCTGATAATATGGAAATGCAGGATTTATTGCATGCAGCTGAACAAGTGGGAAAGCAAACTCTGCAGTGTGGTTTTGATTCATTACAGGCTTCTTGCAGAGCCGCAGTTACAGGCTCTGTCCTTCGAAGGCATGCTTGGTTAAAAGAACAAAGTTTACCTGATCATGTTAAAGTAAAATTATTGGATGCTCCACTACAGCATGATACTTTGTTTGGTGTTAAGGCAGAAGAGGTGTTAAAGAAAATGGAGGATAAAGCAAAGTCAATGCAGACAGTAAAGGAATTCTTACAGGTTCAGCCACCTAGATTTAGCAGAAACTGGCCTTCTAAAAATTGGTCCTTTCTGGTATCAGACAGGCCACAGAGGCAGATACAGACGCCCAAGAGGCAGATCTCAGCCCCAAGGCTTATACAGGCCTAAACAATGGGGTGCTTCAGCCCATAGAGGAGAAGACAAATCACAACCTTCTAGGAAACAGTCCCAAGCACTTACCTTTTGGCAGCACCCTTAGGGGGGAAAGCTAGCACTTTTCTCTCAAAATTGGCACATGATCACCCAGGACAAATGGGTACTGAATATTGTTTCTCAGGGTTACAGGTTCTACTTTCACACCCTTCCAAAATCAAAAGGTATGCCAGACCTGCCACAAAACCAATGGGCAGAGGCACAAAAACAAATTTTTGCTCTCATGGACTTAAGAGCTATTCAAAGAGTACCACAGCAAGAACAGGGACAAGGTTTTTACTCAAGACTTTTACTGGTACCCAGAAAGGACAAAGCCTGGAGACCAATACTGGACCTGTCAATCCTAAATACTTTCCTGGATATTCCGAAATTCAAAATGTTAACACTGCAGCAACTTCTACCCATGCTGGGCAAGGAGGCTTGGCTAGCTACTTTGGACCTCAAGGAGGCATGCCTGCATATCCCAGTCAGACAATCTTGCAGAAGATATCTCAGATTCATAGCTGGCTTAATGCATTACCAATTCTCTGCACTGCCCTTTGGCTTATCTACTGCGCCCAGGGTCTTCACAAAATGCCTGGCACCAGTAATTGCTTTCTGCAGACAAAAAGGAATTCAAATATATCCCTACTTGGATGACTGCCTTATTCAAGCAGAGAGCAAGGACATTCTACTAAAACATCTGGCGTTTCTAAAAAGATTACTAATTTGCCTAGGGTACACAGTAAACAAAAAAAAAAAGTCAAAACTAGTGCCCTCTCAAGCGATAATATTTCTGGGTGCAAGCTTAAATACAACTGCCCAGATGGCTTATCTCATGTCAGACAAGCAAACGCAACCGATTCATTACTTTCAAATGATGGCAACAAAGACCCAGCTCCCTGCAAGAAAAATACTGCAGGCTCTGGGCTTCATGGCATCCTGCTTTCTACTAATTCCATATGCAAGACTGCATATGAGGAAACTACAATGGTATCTAAAAAGTGTTTGGACTTAACATTTCCACAGACTGGAATCAATAATAACTCTTATTCCCTGCCTACAATAGGAGTTTCGATGGTGGGCACTGGCCTGTCACCACAACAAGGGACAACCTTTCACCTTACCACAGCCAGGCAGACAGTAACAACAGATGCATCGGATTATGCCTGGGGGGCACACATGACAGGAAAATGTATTCAGGGCACATGTCCCAAGGAACAAATGCATCTTCACATCAATCCAAAAGAGATGCTAGCTGTACAGCATGCTCTGACAGCCTTCAAGGATCTACTACATCCAGGACAACTATTAAAGACGGACAATACCACAATTATGTGGTACATAAGCAAGGGGGCACACATTCCTACCCCCTCTGCAGGCAAGCCATGACTTTGTGGAACACGGCACTGACCTATCAAGTACATCTGCAGGCACAATTCCTGCCAGGAAAGAAAAATATTCTGGCAGACGAACTAAGCAGAAATCTCATGGATCCTCACGAATGGAAACTAAATCCACAGGTCTTCAGCATGATGACAAGGAAATGCTGACACCCAGACGTAGATCTTTTTGCCTCCCCTCACAACTGCTAAATACAGAGATTCTGCACAAGAACTTATCACTCTAAAGCATGGAAAGTGGATGCTCTATCCTTCAGCTGGAAAACACTGACAGTTTTATGCCTTTCCTCCACTGCCTCTCCTTCCCAAGGTGCTCCTAAAAGTCAGACAAGAGAAGCCAAAAATGATTCTGATTGCCCCAGACTGGCCACACCAGCACTGGTACCCAATCCTAAAGAGCTTGTCTCAAGGCCCAGCCTGGCTTTTACCTCAAATTCCTCCTCATCTGACTCAACAAAATAATCAGATTCTGCACAGTCAACTCAGAACCTTAAATCTGGCTGCATGGCAGATAATATAGCCACTCGGACCACACCTCTCTCTAAAGCTGTTATGGGTGTCATTTTAGAAGCCAGGAGGCCCAGCACTAGGAAGTCTTATGCAGAAAAATGGAAGAGATTCTGTGCTTGGAACCGGGCACAAGGACTCGAACCACTTGTTCCAAATATACCTCAGATTTTGCAATGCTTTACTGAGATGCTGGACAAAGGCCTAAACTTCTCATCAATTAAGATCCATGCCTCTACCATTTCAGCTCATTACAATATGGAACCTCCTATTTTCTCTCATCCACTACTAAGACAATACCTCAGAGGGGCAAAAAACATAAGACCCCCAAGGAGAGCACCAATACCTACATGGGACCTCAATTTTGTTTTAGAAAAGCTCACACTGCCTCCTTTTGAGCCAGCCAATATAGCTGATATAAAATTCTTATCATGGAAAACTGCTCTGCTCCTAGCAATAACTTCAGCAAGAAGAGTCTCCAGAGTTACAGGCATTAATGGCAGTGGAACCTTTCATCATTTTTCATCAGGACAGGGTTTCTCTAAGAACAAACCCAACATTTATGCCAAAGGTAGTATACAGTGTGGCTCTTAACCAAACCATTCATTTGCCAACATTTTATCCAAATCCTCAGAATAAAGGGGAGAGACTTCTGCACGCTTTGGACATACACAGACAGCTACGCTTCTATTTGGACAAAACAAAAGCTTTCAGAAAAAACTAGTAACTGTTTGTAGCTTATGCTGCAGGATCACAAGGAAAGCCCATCTCAAAGCAGACTGTTTCAAAATGGATAGGACACTGCATTCGTTTCTGCTATTCACAACATGGCAAATCAGTGCCTAAGGGCATTAGGCCACATTCAACCAGAGCAGCAGCCACTTCAGCAGCTTTCCTCCGAGGAGTACCAACCAAAGACATTCTAGAGGCTGCAACCTGGAGTTTAGTGCACACTTTCACCAAACACTGACAATTACCTCTCTACTCTAAATCCAGAGCAGGCTTTGCCACTGCAGTTCTGCAGGGCCTTTGTAGCCTCTCCTAATCCTATTTAGGCCCAGCCACCCAACCTCAGCTTTGGGATTCAACCGAAGTGTAATGACTGCAACAGTGAAACACGATGAACATAGTACAGTTGTGTACCTACCATAAATGTAGATGTTAGAGTGTATTCACTGTTGCAGTCCAGGTTATACCCACCCACCCCCCCTTTTCTTGCTGGGACTCTTGTGTGTATTTGCTTGTAGATTAAGGAAATGTTTATTTTAGTACATGCGTGCTTCTTGGCATATTTTTTTAGCCTACCTATTTGGGGGCACCTGACATCTGGGGCAAGAAAAACTGAAGAAAATGGCGTAGGCTGCATCTTTGATGCTCCTGGTGCACTGACGTCAGGGAAGAGGCGACAGCAACCGATGCCAGACCTAGACTTTGGAATTCTGGCCGACTGCGGGTAGCCTGCCAGCAGGATAAGCGAAGTGTAATGACTGCAACAGTGAATACACTCTAACGTCTACATTTATGGTAGATGCACAACTGTACTTTCTTTCATTCGATCATCTTGTTTCCACCACAGTTGTGAAATTCCCTCTGTCTCGCAGCTAATTTCTAAGGGAGTATCTCCAAGATCCATTAAGGTTATCCTGCCACTGTACTTTTCCTTTATTATACTCCTCACTGAATACAGTGCCTGTTTGGTATTTATAAACTGAATCCTATCCCTCAACTAGAAAGACCCGAAAGTTACCTTGCCAAGAAAATCAAGTTCCTTAATTCTTTCAACTATTCTGATTAGTACAGTTGCCCTTGGAATCAGTAGCTTTACAAAAACCTGCACTAGGCACCTAAATCTACACCTGCAAATAAAGACTTACTGGAGGGAGAGAGTTTAAAGGGCTATATGGCTAGGCATCTTATTGTCCTTGTGATCATTTGCCAAGTATTGTTGCTGTGTTCCTAAGTTCCATTGACTACCCTCTTGTTCTGTATCACTGCTTGCAGTTGTCCCACCTTCTTACCACACTTCTTACATTGCAGGGAAGACTACCCAACCATGTCCCAACTCATCCTTTTTTTCCCCCCTCTTGTTTCCTGCTCTGCTGTTTTCTGAGTGTTTTACTGCTCAAAACACTTATCCTGCTTTTCAGCTTTTGTCTCCATTCTTTAATCCCTTCCAACTTAGTTTAAATATGACTGCTGAGTTGAATCACTAGGCACTGATGTTGGTGGTAGTCCAGGATAGAGCCTGTCTGTATAGATATGGCCTTCCTTCCAGGTCTATCTCCATCTTCCTAGCCATTCTAAGTGTTTACCCATTGAACAATTAACACAGCCTGTCTTTACTTCTCTAATCCTCTTTTTTCCTGTAAGCTGGCTGATGGTACAGTTCATACTTTACAGAATGCTGCTTCCAGTCCTCCTGGCTGTTATTTCGCTGTCTGCTTCTTGGCCTCATTTGCTGCTGCTTCAGCTGTCACATCTTGTAGCATCTTGTAGTGTTAGTGGTGAAACCGATAACACACTCGCCTATGGTGCAGAAGGCTGTGGGTTCCATTCCCACACCAGCTGGATGGATTGCTGACTCTGTGGTGAAACATAATGGGGGTGCTGCACTCCTGCGTGTGTCATCCTTTGAGATTTTAAAACCAAGATCCCATTTGCTTGAGTTGGTGGTAGCTCAATTGTATGTAAAATATCCCAAAACAGCTGCTGAAAAGAGTAGGGGATCCTATATCTCTAAACAAAATTAACTCTTATTTACAAAATATTTACATATTTACAGACATTTACATATTTTACAAATATTTACCTATATACAAATATTTACATTTTTTACAGTATGTAAATATACAAATCTGTTTACCCATGTTCATAATTTCCTTTACAATCATGCTAAATATTCATACCGATTACACCTCCACTCCTTCTTTTTTTATGACCCACCCTCTGATTTTACTTAATATTGTTGCTAAAATCCATTTACCATGAAACGATTTCATTTTTCATTTCATATAACAGACAATATTTTTTTCTTTCCTTTTATCATATTCTTTATTTCTGTTTTATAATATCCACATTTAATCATATCAATGCTTATTTTATCCACTTTTTATATCTTTAAAAAATCTTCTTTATGTAGCTTTTACTGTAAATTTTTTACTCTTACATTTCAAAAATACATTTCATAATTTCTTCTTGCAAATGCAAACATTTTCTTTCGGTTTTCTTTTTATGTGGTATATTTCCTTTTACTGGCAATTTATCTCTTATTAGTCTCCACAAAAAAAATTGACATTCTCCTTTCTGATTACACCATTTGGTTCTTAGTTTTAGAGCTTTAATTGTTTCATCTGTTAGGCTTTCCCATGGTTTTACATAGTAAAGTGTTATTACATTTTTATACCATACTTTTCAGTCTTTCTGTATCCTTTCTTGGTAACATTTTAATTCTTCATTTATGCACTTGTTTTCTCTTTCACTCTTTTTCACTATACCACAAATGTCATCATACCTATGTTATACAGTTTTTCTACTAATCTCTCCTCTTTTTTCTTTTATCCACTTTAACACTTTGTACAAGTTTAATGAAGCAATGTATACCACTGGGTTTAAACCCTAAACCTCCTACTCCTTTACATACAAACATTCTCTTTTTACAGGTTTTAGTATCAAATACATGTAAATGAAGAAATTATCTGAAATAATTCCTTTTCAAATACTGTTGGCAACATGAATATACTTGCTGAGTGTGCTATTTTCCCCATCAGTACTGAATTTATCAAAGCAGCCTTTTTTCTGAATTATAATTTATATGCTCTTCAGAAAAGACAGGTTTGCTTTATTTCTCCTATTTTTCCAATTGAATTCTACTTGCATTTTTATTCCCAAATGTTATGCCTAACACAGAAATGTAATTCATTGAAAAATATACATCCCCAATCTGTACTATATTACCTAAACCTTTACTTTTCTCTAAAACCATCCCTCTCATCTCTAGACAATCATTGGTACAAGTTATTATATTACTTCTTTTATCCAAATTTAGTTTTTTTGCAATTATAATGTCATCTGCATATGTTAACAGAACTGAAATTCTTAACCCTTCAGGTGTGTTATACCCTGCCTCCTTCATTTTGTAATTTATTTACCTCTTGGCTTAAGCAGCTATTTGCAAGTATTTTTACTTAATTATTGCTATACACTGATGTATACAATTTCCTGATTTTCTCACTTATTTTCTTTCATTATTACCATAAGATTTCGTGTCCAGTTGTATCAACTGCCTTAGGCTCTATCATGATTTTTGTTTCTTCTTCTCTGTTCATTGTCATCCACAGTTTCTCCATCAGTAGCTCTTGACATCCCTTCCCTTTATACTATATGTATGCTATCTTTCATAACATTTTCTATTTTAGTTTCAAATCACTTCTGTATTTTCATAAAGATCTTATTATTATTCAGTACTATTGGTTTCCAGTTTTTAATTCTATTCTATCTTCTATATGTATTTAAGTATTCCACTACATAATTCTTTAAACACAAAACCTTCATTTAACCATTTATTCAAAATCTTTTAAAAAATGTTGCCGGTCCCTTAAACATTTATACATTTCATACCCTATTCCATCTGGATTTGCAGCCAAATCTATATTTACTTGTCCTAATACTTTATCTAGCTCATTTAAAATTCCTTTCCAACTCTTTATTTTCTTTTTCTGTTAACTTTTTCTTTGTGTTGTTTTCACTACCTTTTTTCTTTAGATATTTCTTCTGTATATTGTACTACACTCTTCATAAGCTTTTCCTGAGTTCGTTCTATTTCTTTTACATTTTTTTATTTTTCTCATTACACTGCCATCTTTACTTACTAATCTGCTTAAGTAACTCCATACTTCTCTTTATCCTTGCAAAAAATATCTTTGCTCATAAGTTCTTGTATTTTTTCTTTATTTCATATAATTATATTTCTTTGTCAAAGTATTTTCTGTCATTATGTGCCAAGTCTTCCAGTCCATCGTTACGTTTTTTATATTTTACTGCTTTTCTCGCATTATATTGCCGCTGTAAAAAATTATTTTTCCTTAAATATCCATCATTCAGACCAATTTTTATAAAATATTTCTCATAGCAGTATGATCTTTCCGTAACTGTATTACTGATCGCGTGTCTACTTCATTCCTTACATTCTTATTTATCCTTTTTATTAATTTGCCTATTTTTATGTATTCCTTGTTTTGTATTATTTCTAGCCATGTTGCAAGATGATCAGATCCTGTTTCAGCTACACATCCCCTTCAACTATAACTAAACTATCTGATGCTATAAAATAATCTGTTTCAATTCTATATATGTATATTCCTTTTGCAAGTCTATGAATTTTTGCCCCAAAGTTTTAACTTTCCACATCTTATAACCTCTAACATTTTTATTATATCATTTCCTTTCTTTTAATGCTTGTCTCTTAAATCACAGTATGTTGCTGTTATAATAGTCATATTTATCATTACATGGTCGAAATCTAATGAAATGTGCTTTCTCTTTCTTTACAGTTACTGTAAGCATATAATGTTATAATTACAGTGATTAATCTTCCCATTTTTGCTAAAGTTACATCTAATATCTTTACTGTATTTCTGCAGAATATGGCTATTCCAGAAATTCTTTGACTTCCCAAATTCTGGATGGTCTTTCCTCTCCATAGTTTCTCTGTTTGTAATATTTTTTTTGTTTGTTAAACATCTTGTCTTCTAATATAATTACATCTGCGTCACATGTATTGCACCACTCCAAAATTCTTTTTGTTCCTACTATATTCTTAATATTAGTCACATTTTATTTATTTCAGTTTTTTTTTTTACCAGGATAGTCCATTGGGCCACGAGGAGCCAGTTTTCAATGGAATCCTGGGAAGAAAAGCTCCAGAGAAGTACAAAATACAAGTGTGAATAATCATAAATACAATAAGTTTAAGTGTGAATAATCACAAATGCAGTACAAGTAAAATACAAAGTAACAAGTTGTAATAAAAATTCAGTTATAATTCAAGTAAACTATGGTTGTTCCAACAGTTATTGTTAGGAGTTCTAAGACAATAGGAGGCTCATAGATGTATTCGCTTGTTGAGAGTAACTATGCTTGAGAAAGCTATGTAGGGTGGGAGCAGGAGCATGCCCATTGTGTGTTTAGATTAGAGTGGAGTGTAGTTTTGAAAGCAGAGACACTACTAGTGGTACTGGTGTGTGGTGGGAGAGTTTCAATGGTGTGCTACAGAGAAGGATAGAAGATACTGTCCTGTTGGGTGGACAAGTTTTTGGAAGGTGGATCTTGGATTTCTATTTGGTAGGTGCATTTGGAAGGTAGAACTGAGGGATGGGCAGAGAGGGACTAAAAGTGAGTTTGTTTGGATATGTTGTGTATAGGTGAGGTAGTTGGGTAGATCAAGCCAATTCAGTTGATGTAGGAATATACAGTGATGGGTAGAGGATCTGTGACTAGTAGCAAATTTAGAAGTTTTATTGTAGCAGGAGGAAAATTTTGACTTGAGGGAGGATAGTAGATTAGTAAGGATGGAGGCACCATATAAGAGGAAGGGATAAGGTAAGTAGCAAGAGTTATCCTGGTGGAAGGAGACATGAAGTGGTAGTGACGGTAGAGCATGGTCAAGTTTCTTGTGTGTTTTTTTATGTTTACTTGAAGGTGGTTCCCAAACTTTAGTTGGTCATCAATGAGTACTCCTAATAGTTTTACAGTGGAGACTCTTTCGAGAGGTGTGTTGTTTTGGCTGGTGATAGAAAATGAATCATTGTCTAGGATAGTGGTTTCCAGAAAGCACTCTAAAATTTTCATTTTCCCTTTTCCTTGGTTCCATGGTTTCCTAAACTTTCTTAATAGGCCATTCTATGCCTAGTTTCCTTCTCAAATGTGAGAATCCGTGTACTTTGTGTCTGTGAGTCAAATACCTTAGCTGTTATACCAAGCCCCAGTATTTAGCTATATATATTCTTTTTCTTGCATTTCCTTTCTTTTTTATTTTGCACTTATCCCTTTAAATTTTCTTTCTGTTTTTTACCCTTTTACCAATAGATTTTTTCCTTTTTAGTACCTCCCAGTTTGTCGTCTTAGTCACTTATTTCAAAACCTTCTATGTCCTTTCTATTAAATTTTCTCATCTAATTTTTCTTCTATTTCTACTACTTTTAAAATTTCCTTTGTCCATTTTCTCCTTTTTTTTCTTTCTTTTACTGTCATTTTAATTTTTTGCAATCCATCCATAAATGTTCAATTTTGTTAAGTCTATAACATTTTAATTCACATTTTCTCACATGTCCTATTTCCCCACAAATGTAGCATTTTCTTTTCTCAGTTACTCATCAGATGACCTTTTCCACACACAAAAAAAGTTTTGGTTATCCCCAGTATTTTACAATACCCATATTCCTCTCCATATTTATCATGCTTTGTATATGTATATTTTTTCTCTTTGTTTTTAACACAATATTACAATCCCAGCCACCAGCCCATAAACCCGTTTGCTCATAAATGTTTGCAATGTCCAGTATTTCTTTACATAAAGCTTTCAAATATCCTTTCAAAGTTGCTCTTTCTACTTCTGCTCGAAATTGTAAATGAATCTTTTTTGTTTCCTTGTTGAATACTTTTATCACAAAGATTTCATAGGTTTCGGTCTTTCTTTTTTCCTTTTCTTCAAGAAAATCTTCCATTGAAAACATCTCAAATATAATGTCACAAAATGTCTTTGTTAATTGAGAATACACTTACCTTGTGCTTTTACACCCAAATTGTCCCACTCTTTCATACCTGTCCATTTCTTTGTCTTTTTTACTTTGACTCCTTACATGTACGTCTTGTTTTTTTTAATTTTTTTTCTGCCATCTTTTCTGCTACTTCACTCTTGCCTTTTACTTTCTCTGCATATGTTTTCTTTTCCATCTTGCTACTATTCTTCAGGATGTGATTTTCCAAAGTGATTCCCACTTACAACAATGAAGAGGAGGGGAAGTTCTCAGATTCCCTAGTGGAACTAACCTGGTCAACAAAAGATAAATAAATTCTGCTAGATCATCGATGGCTACATGCACCAAATGTCTGCTCATGTCACCCTTAGAGATCGCTTTGGTCACCTCTTCCCGTGTTTTATTCTGTGAAAGCCCAGAATCTTGTCTCACTAAAATCTGGTCTGTATTTTTCCCTTTACATGGACATTTAAAACACCTTTGTGATTGAGTCTCCAGTAATCAAGATCCTCATATCTTACACTATGCTGGGTCTGCTCTTCTTTGCTTCCTGCCTCATGCCACTGCCCATCCTATCTGTAACATTTCTGCTTCCAGCATTCTCCTTTTTAATATCTCTGGTTGCTTTCATCTCTTTAGTATGTATAAGCTGTTCCCTGTTTCTTCCATGTCCTTCATACAAGATCTCATCCACTGCTCTTTTTTGCTGTCTGCTTTTATCAGCTGTCTGAGTATCCCTTACTACCGACTTCCCTCCTGCTCATCTTCCTTTAGGCACATTTCCTGGTAGCTGTCAGTTCTTCCAGGAGAATTCCTGAACTTCAGACCTTTTCAGTTGCCATTTGACTGTCCATATCTAGTGTTTCAGAGAGACAGGGTCAGTCTCTGTACTAAGCCCTCCTTAATGCCACAAGAAGCTGTTAATTCTAACCATATTCAGTTTTATTGATCTTCTAATGTTTTTCTTGCAATACATTGACAAGAGTATCTTCCCCATTGTATGGGTGTGCAGTGTCAGTTGATATTCTTTGTGGAGAAAATGACAAATGTAGCCAATGGTTTGCTGCTACTCCTCCAGCATAAAGATTGGCTAGAAAGTTTCTGTTGGCCCAAAGCTTTCTGAGTGCATCCATTGTTGTAGTAATTAATCAAAGCCTCATCCTTCTGTTCTGCTGGAGCACTAGCTTCATTTACAACATTATTTTAAAAATGCAGCTTTGGAAGATATTTGTTCAGCAGCTCCTTAGTCTTCTCTCAAATACTATTGCAAATAATTAAATATATCAGCACAGGCAGAAAACCTTAGAAGGCATGCAGATAAGTATAAAAGAAAGGTATAAAATAAACTATGCATTGATGACCCAAAAATAATTTTTAGAAAATTGGGAGATTAAGTATAAAAGAATAGAAACATCACCTATAAAAGTAGAAGTAGGCATGTTTTGGACAACTGTTTATGAAGACCCATTGACCATAACAAGATGCAAATTGATAGAAAAATTGAGAGACAGTAATGAACTCTAATGTAGAGGATATTAAATAGGATGAAGTGACAGCCAAAGAAATAGACAAAATTAGGAAAAGCTGCTGACTAGAAAACCTCAGTCCCAAAGCGCGTAACATATGCCTAAAAGCTTTAACATATGTTCACAAAGATTTGCCCCTTGGTAAGAATTATGTGCTTATCCTGAACAGACACTAACCTGGTTAACAATGCTCCTCCTCAAATGTGAACCTGCAAACCATCTTAAAAACTATAGACCAATAACCTGTCTTCCAGCAGTATACAAACTATGTATTGGAATTGATGCAGACATCTTCTTTTGGCTTTTCCCAGTTAGGGGTCGCCACAGCGGATCACCTTGTCCGCACATTGATTGGCAGTGGAGTTTTACGGTGTTGAGTTGCCAGCCCGGCACCCAACCTTCCACAGAAGGCACACTCATGCACACCTAGGGCCATTATAGCAATAGAACAAAAGGGCAACATGTGAAAGTCATGTGGAACAAAGGATAGTTTGTTGCTAAATAAAGGCGTAATAGAGAATTTAAAAAACAGGCAAGAATTTAAGTATGGTATGGATAAAAAAAATTACCAACATCCCACATTAATTGATAAAGGAATGCTTACAGATGTAGAAAATGCACCCTACATTGATCAGTTACATTACAGTGACAATGAACTGGTGGCAGACCACTTTGCGGTTGAGTCATGATAAAGGAAAAATTATTATCCCAGGGATAAAGTTCAAAGGTGGATTTTCCGGGATAATTCTGTCACCATTGCTGTTTTGTCTTGCTTTAGCCTGTTAAGTTAACAGATTAGGCTATGGTTACAATTTGTTTCCCAGAAAACAGCCTCATTTAAAATTCCTTATCTACTCTTTGTAGATGCCTTACAATTGTATAGTTTATCGGATGAAGAGTTGAAAGCCAGCTGTAAATGATTACAACTCTCAGATGATATAAGAGTGACATTTGGTGTTTGTAAATGTGCAAAAGCAACATTCAAAACAGGAAAGCTGCAGCACCAAGAAAATAACTTAGGATAGGAATGTGATGTAAAGGAACTTCAGCAGGAGGGAATGTATATTTGTGGAAGAATTTAAGTATGGCATTGATTACAAAAAAAAATTGCCAGGATCCCACATAGAAAAAATGAAACTAAAGCTCAGTGTGGAATACTTCAGAAAACTAAAACGTATACTGAAAATTGCCTTGGCATCTAAGGATAAAGTCAAGCTGTAAATCAGTTTGCTCTTCCAGTTCCAATTCACAGTTTTGAAGTGATTGACTGGCCTACAAAGCATTTGCTCAGTTGAACATTAAAACAAGAAAAATGCTTCATTCTTTTCAAAATTATATAAAAATCACTGTATACAAAGTTTATATATTCCTCGCCCTGAAAGAGGTATCAAGAGGGAATAGAAATCAAACAGAAGTTGGTAGAAATCGGGTAATGGAATGTACCGAAGAAGAAAAAAATATATAAGGAAAAGGATCAGATGAGAAGGAAAGAAATTTGGAAAAGCCAGAAATATAGTGGCAAGTACAGGTATCTTCTGGAACAATCTCATGTTGACCAAGATTTGACACAGGAATTGTTAGAGAGATGAACTGAAACTAAAATATAATATGCTAATGATGGCAACACAATAAAGTGGAATGCCTACATTTTGGTTTACAGAATACATTGAAAAGGTGAGAAAATCAGACATGCAGATTTTGTTAAAAAAAAATGAGAGCTCTTATCGTTTCTGGGTACGATACAGTCATGGCTGAGAGTTGTATACTGAAAGGCCCAATGATTAGGCAAGACTGTTGCATTGGGGATTGTGCAAACACTGCAATATAGAAACAGGTAATAAGCATTGGAAACATGAACCAGAAAGCATTATAAAGAAAGATGTTTATATCACATGGGATCACCCATTGCCAACAATTCAAAAAATAGATGCAAGAAAACCAGATGTAGTAGTCCATGGAAAAAGCGAGAAGTAGCATTAATCACTGTAATCGCTAGGTGTAGCAATTTTAGCATCTTAAGACACCTAAAATACCAGGGTTTGCTGGCAGAAATGAAAGCAGTGTTGAAGAAAGTTGCCCACACAGTTAAACAGCAGTAGGAGCAATAGGTCTAAAAAAAAATATTTGCACTAGTATTTAGTAATGCTACCAGTAGATGTAATTGCATATGAATTACAAGAGGTGATAATTCTGGGCACATTCTGAACGCTGAGAAGAGCACTCTTGGCTAACATTGACTGAAGCAATGCTAATTTCATGATTATATGGGGTCTGTTCCTGTCATGTTATTTAACCCAAAATACTTGTAGAAATTAAATCGAGAGAAAATTAACTTGGAACTCTGTCTTGCTGCTGTACAAGATGAACCTCCTCTTACTTGCTGTGAAAGTTATGCATGCATAAAGATAGATTCAGAAGAGCAGGTCAGGCCTCTGTACAATGCCTTTCCACCTTTCACCACCTGTGATGCAGTATATTTTGAGCCTTTTTTTCTCAGATTATGTAAGCTTATGCAACTGGAGAAGGTATGGACTACTGTGCATTATGGCATAGGGGAGAGTTTTTGGCAGACTGGAAAGTTTTACCTGTTGAGCAGACCTAGCACCTGTTGGACCTTAGTTCTATTATAGAGGATGGACCTGCTGTTCCAGATCTGTTATAGAAAATACATAATTTATTTTTTTGAAACAAACAATTCAGATAATGCCATCTTCTCAGAAGACAAAAACTCGGGTGTCATCCGAAAATAGACTTGTTTCTCGCTGTGGGTCACTAGTAATAAATGGACTTGTTTCTTACTGTGTGTCACTAGTAAAAGACTGGCTTCCTCTGTTTTGGACTATCACTCTGAATTCTTTGATTCAAGACTGAGCTTTTCCTTTGATAACGTCCATCTAGTGGCACTTTCTACTTTTCATGTGAAGTTAAGTTCTGTTTGGCATTCTGAGTACGTAAGGCCTTTCTAAATGGCACGCATCTCCTCAGACCTCTTGTCAATTAATCTGCTCCTGTGGGGTTCATAAATTCACCTTGTGCACCTTTTTGAATCTTCAGCTTCAGCTCAGTTGAAGTGCATATCGTGGAAAGACTACCCTGCATTTGATCGATGCGTAATTAGTTGTATTTTTGTTCAAACAAGTAGGGTCAAACTTGACTCTATTTACCAATGTGCAATTTGAGGAGGATCACTGTGTGGATTAGAGCAGCTGTTTTGGGCAAAACTGAGTTTTTGTGCTGTTTTTTTTTTTTTATTATTTCAGATAACTTTTTGTGCGAGACCACTGTGTGCTTTCATGGAGCTCTTTCATACCTTTCAACTGTCCAGAATTTTGGAAAATGTCCATATTTTTAGCCAATTTTTGGCATGTTCCTCATAAAATTGGTGTTTTTCTGGAATATCTTTGAGGACTGGAGTATTTAAATAATGACACATCTTGTGTATGAGACCTCATATCCTTTAGAAAATGCACACTAATACAAAACCAAACCAGTTATTCTGCCAGCATTTTACATTTAAGAGTAATATTTAAATTTTCCCCCATTATTTATGGCTTTGTCCAAAATTCTTGGGTTAATAAGTTGAGAAGTATGGGCTGTTTTGGATGAGCATAGCTTTTGTGCTTTATTTGAGTGTATTTTCTTAAACCATGGGACCATTGCTTTTATGAAATCATTGTACCCTTTAATGATGAGCTTCTCCTTTCTGTACATCATTGTGGATTTATTGTGTTGGCATATATAAGTAAAGAGATTGTGAGGGGTGCAGAGGACAAACCCTTGCAGAAATGTTAATTAAAATGTGTCGGTGGATTTTCAAGGATGTGAGGTTGTGATTAGAAGTAATTGACAAGTGGTTTCTCATATTGTAGTATGTTTTGAATCCTAGAGTAAGCATTTTTGGAAGATTCATTTCTAATGATTGCATCTGCCAGTAGACTTTGCGATGAAGTTGAGCTCTGTATATGGTATTTCACAGGTTGGTTTCAGAAGCAACCGCTTATCCCTCTTTCATGCCTACATTGGCCATAGAGACAAATTTAAACCATTCAATTCACTTCCCAGACTATTTTAGTCATGGATAATGTCTGCTGCATTGTGCAGACATGAACTGGCAAATAAAATCTTTTACAATGAAAGACAGAGACTTTCCATAGAAAATTACCTTTTTAAAGAAAAGGCTTGGGCAGAGAATAGTTATTTATCAGAGTCATAGTCTTAGAATGGTTGTCTTCTTGCATGCAGCTTTTCATAATAAACATGATAAACCTCTCTCTACAGGATGCAAGTCCCATTTACTACATATACAACTCCATTTAGGAATTTCTGCATATACAGTTTTCCTCAGGAGTGAAGTTTTGTATGATATTTGTACAGCAGCTACTTAATCATCCCTCTGAACATGTGCAGGACCCAGTAAGCTGGGTGTGATATCCAGACTGTGTCTTTCTTTGGGGCCACTGTTTTCCAGGGAATATTCTCACAGGGATGTCCTTTCGGGAGGATTTTCCTGGGATTCTGGCCTGTTTTGGAGGATGGACCTACCATGCTGAAGAACGAGAGCGCGATACGGTGCCATGGTACATTATGCAGTAAGTAGAGGGTAAAAGCAGACTGGGAAAGCTTTATCTGCCAAGGGGTCCCAACAGCTGTGGCATTAGACTTGTTTTACAGAGACTAGAGTTGTTATTGCAGATTTATCAGTGGGGTAAGTACATAACTTTCGTTTTGTAAGTGTATTATTTGACAACATAACATAACATAACTTAGGCTTTGTGGTTTGGTTTTCATGTATTTTATGTCCATATCTGACGAACTGCAAGAGTTTACACTAGCAAGGACTTGTTTCCACCTGTCTTCACTCTTGTTTAAGTGGCACCTCCACCGATTTCATGATTTGCTGAATACTCTTCCTATTGACATTTGCACTTGTACATTTCAGGTTAATAGTGTAAGACCCACCTGGTTTCTCCGGAATTTGCTCATCTCTATATTAAATCTATTATTGTTTGATTTGCTACAGGATGCTGAGTAGTCATACAATTTCTTCTAAATTGAAAACTTTTATTTATGCAGTATTTTTAAATTAGTTTTTTTGTGGAAATAACCAACAGTATTTTTAAAATGCATTTAATATAGCCTGCACTGCAAACTCGTTTACTCTTTAATTGCATAATATGAAACTACATTCCTTGCCCTTCACATTCTGGTGGGTACTTTCAGTTGGTTTGAGCCAGAACACTGAACTAATTCTAGGTAGATAATAGTTGCACAGGTATCATTGTAACTCACTGTATTGTGAGTTATCAAGGTATTTAACAAAAACTGTTGACTTAAACTTGGCACTTTAGGCCAACCAGTTCTACGGTTGTATGCCTTAATGAGACTAGCAAACAGTACTTAAGGACAAAGTACAAATAATTCAGTCATTCTGTTACAGGAATGAACACTTGGAAATGGGAAACAGGCAGCTTTCACAAATGTAATTTGTTACAGTATCCATCAACCCACGCAAAGTAACAGCTAATCTGATGCAAAGACACTTCCTTTGTATATATTGCTACTCTGTCCTATTTGTACATGTGTGCTTTAGTAATAGGTAGGTAATGCTGCCTGTGGACTCTTGCACATAGTCTGCTTATTTTGAAGTCTTGACTCAAGCAAAGATGACCTGTCATTTTCATGTGCAGAAAGGGAAACTTATGGAAGATTTGTGTTATCAACATACAGCTACTACAGGAAAATACCCTCTCAAGTCTGTGTGTCACTGTACTGCTTGACTGTAGTGAAGTTGTACAAGATTAATACTGTAATTGTCTTTTAAGTTTCAGCTGATTCATAAGCCAAAGTCTTTGCAGATCAGTGAAGTAAAATATCTGACATCACTGGTGGATCTTCAGCGGCTGTGGACCACGTTTCTCAAACCTATGTTAATTGAGAGATATGCAGGTACCCTTGGCAACAAACAAGTACGCCAGGTGAGTACAATTTTGTTTAATTTCAGGGGTTCAGCTTTTCAAAAGAGGTGACTTGTGACATGCACAGAGTTAGGATTGTGTATATATAGAGAGCAAAATGAAATGGTGGAACGAATATTTACAATGAAGAAGCAAGCTATTGTATAGCCAGTAAAAATAGTTCATCTTTTACATATTTGTGAATGCCAGAAATCTTGTTACTGATAGTTACGTTTTGCAAGTAGCTTTCCAAAAGGTTCACAAAGTGAGTAAGCCTTTAATTTAAAGGTAAGAATGCGCAAGCATTTGGATATTGTTTCAGACTCGTACTGTGGAACAAGGTACACAATTATTCTTTATTTATTTATTTATATATTTTTTTTGGTAACTCAGACCAGCTTCACAGCTAGGTTCCTAATCGGCACTCCCAGTGATGCTGACCTGTTGATCACAGTAGCATCTTCAGGTTTCTGTAGGTATGAAGAACCTTGTGGTGTTTTGTGCTGCTTTCCAGCACCATTTTCAGATACTTGGCTCCTTCTGAACAGGAAGTTGTAGTGGTTTGGTCTCTTGACATACTAAGCGGTGGTGGTTTTACTCGCTCTTCATTGCAATGGTTTTATTATGCATCAACATTTTCGGGATAGTTGTACTGTACATGCTGTGTATTGTCATCTTTTTTTCTGTTACTTGCCTCTTAACTTGGTAAATCATGTGCTACATCCCTCCCCATTGTTAACCTTCATTTTTAACCTTGCAACTTAATTTCTTTGTCATCTCATTCATTTAATCTTTTCTCTTGCAGCTAGTTCAGTGGTACAGAATAATGGATCCCCAACAATGGCCCTTTTGGATTGTAAATCAGGGTGCCGATGAATCATCTGAGGGGGGGGGGTTGGGTGAGTGGTTGTGAAGTCAGCTGTTCCATTGTGGGATTGGTGCTACCCATTCTTTTACTAAC
The DNA here is from genome assembly GCF_019279795.1 of Protopterus annectens. Taxonomy (NCBI): domain Eukaryota; kingdom Metazoa; phylum Chordata; order Ceratodontiformes; family Protopteridae; genus Protopterus; species Protopterus annectens. Next base: position 821,041,025 of record NC_056725.1, read on the forward strand.
ACCTTGTGGAAACCTGGTAGTGGAGCATTAGGGGATCGGCTGCCAAACTATCCTGTTGCACTACAGATGCGATTCAGTATGCATCTGGAAACATTCACACAGTTTCATTCAGCATTTTTATTGAATTATCACTTAAAACATAGACAAACATATATTTGAACAGGTTCACATTTACAACACACACCATCAGTCTAACGGTACATAAATGGTTTCATTCATACCTTCCCTTAAAACCCACTCCTCCAAAGCAATATTTTGCACACATTGTTCCCACAATTTCCATTTTTTTCTATGTAGTTTGCTCTTGCTGTTTTCTAAAAATCCTACTTTCTTGTTCATTTATCTGTTACAATATTCACTACTTCAAATACAGTTGGGTTAGACTTTGATTTCCATTTTTTAGTGATTGCTTTTTTGTCAGCCACCAGAATTAAACTTAACAAGGCCTTACTATATGTAGGCAGTTCAAATCCTTTATCCTGGTTACAAAAAAATAATAATTTTCTTAGTTGTACCCATATGCTAACCCAACATTTCTGACAGTACTCTGTAGTGAATTTTTAAAGTCTGCCGATCCTCTGCTCCGACTCTGCCATCTTCTATAGCTCGAGAGCTGTTTACTGACTCGAGGCTACCCCTTATCCCATGATGCCTAGCGGTAGCTACCCAGATCTCGTTTGCCGCTTCAGCTGCGAGGTGTCATTTTTCTGCCTCAGGCTCGTATAAAGTTTTTTCGTATAACTTTCTTACTCTAGAATTATATTTTTTTCAGTGTTTTATTGTTAACGTTTAGTCTTGTTTTTTGTGATAGCTACTGTTTTAATTGTAGTATCCCTTCCTTGTAGAACTCATTTAACTTGGAGAGTTCTCCCCTGCCCTTCCCCCCCATCCTCTTTTTGTCAGGTTAGCCATTTAGGTTAGAGGCTTTCCTGCTACCTTTCTTTCATAGGCTAGCCGTTTAAGTTAGTCTTTCCTTTAAAAAAAAAAAATCCTTTAGCTGTAGTCTTGTAGTACAGTGTGTTTTTTTTTTTTTTTTGTGAAAACTGTAATTTGCTTTGGTATCTGTTGTGGTATTTGTTGTTTCCTTCTTTCAGGATGTCAAAGGAATCCAAAGTGTCTGGGTTCAAGAAATGTGACTCATGCTGTCAGAAAATGTCTCTGACAGATGGGCACACTTCTTGCGTCTATTGTTTAAGCACTGTGTACCTGCAGGACTCTTGTTCTATCTGCCTTGCATTTAGTCCAAGAGTCCTGCAGGAGCGTAAGAATAAGCTTATTCTTAGGGGTCTTTTAAAGCCCCAGGATTCACCGGCCAAGACCTCTCAGCCTGTGAAATCCCCTAAATCTACCAAGCCATCGGCTCCAAGTTCGGAGCCGTCCTCTGTTGAGACTCTACCTTCTACTTCGGTTCCAGCTGGCACCGATAAGACTATCTCCCCGTCAGCTCCATCAGAAACTTCGGAGCCTTCACGGAGCCACAAGAGGCTGAGATCCCCTTCATTGCAATCTGTACATTCGGCGGCTCTGTCTCCCTTGCTTCAGAGCAAGCGCAGTCACAGATCCTCTCACTCCTCTTGATCCTCTAGGCTGTCAAGATTACGATGTGGAGAGAGTGGTCAGTAGGTTGCTAAAGTCACAGGCACTTGCCAAGATGTTGTCCAGCCCTCCTCAACAGGTGTCGGCTCCATCCACTTCTGTCGATGTTCCTCCTCCGACTCCAATGAGTTCGGAGCCGGAGTTTGTTGGGGTTCGGGTAGTGGAACCGTCGGCTCTGATAACTCTTATCTCCTTCGGTTCTGTCAGCTCCGATCCCCTCTGTGGTGCCATCCATTGAGGGATCTGGGTGCCAGGGCTCACTTGTCGATTGCGAGGGTGCGAGTGGCATTGGACCCTTGTCCGACCCCGTTCTCCCTCTCGGAGCTTCGGCGCAGGTGAGCTCGGCTCCTACATCAACCTTGGAGCGGTCTCCCTTGATGCGGAGAAAGATTCAGATTTCCTCGAAACCGGAGCTTTCTCTGCATCGTGGCAGGGATGCCTTTGATGTCATGAGTGTGCTGGCCACAGAGTCAGCTCCACAATCGGCCCCACCGGCTCTGTCCCCTGTAGTGCCTGTGCCAACCTCTGCTGCTCCTCCAGACCTCAAGCGTAGGGAACTGGCGCTCCAGGGCACCCCATTGGATGTTTCCTCTTCTTACAAGGGGGCTCCTCTGAATGATCAGGGGAGGCCTCGTAAGAAGTGCAAGAGGAAGCACATTGACTCCCCTGAGTCTGTCCCCGAGATCCCCCTCTGAAGATGTTTCCTTCTTGGGCATCCTAGAAATGCTTAAGCAGAGGGGGAACTGGAATCCCCTAGCCCCCTACAGAGGATGAGTCTGTGTGTTTCTGAATGTGTTCGGTTCCCGACCTTCCACTTCCTGGGTTTCTCCGCCTTTCGATCCACTTATGGCAGTGGTGGCTCTAAAGGCTTGGTCAGCTCTGGATACAGTGGAACCAACTCCGAGGAGACCTGGCAAATTCATCACAACACCCCAGGATAAGCAGTTCCTTACCAAAGGTGTTCCTGTTGATGCCATGGTGGTAAAAGAGTTAGCGGAGACCTCTTCGTCTGTCCATCCTCCTAACAAGGAGTCTATGACCATGGACAGATAGGGAAGCGAATGTTTGCTTCAGCAACCTTTTCTATGAGGTCACTGAACTACTTGTGTCATTTTACCCGACTTCAGAGGAATCTCCTTAAAAAGCTCGGAGATGCCCTTCAAGATCCATCAGCTGAGGGGGCTCAAGCTGAAGTAGCTTGTCAGCTGGCGATGCTTAATTCTGTAGTTAATTCCTCCATAAGGCTCATTGCCTATGCAGCCGATGGTGCGAGTAGAGTCACAGGTACATGTGTGGCCCTTAGGAGGCATGCATGGATGCAGCTGTGTAATTTTGCGGAACCCTTTCGCGTGTCGTTCACCAACACCCCCTTTGATGGTTCCTTTCTTTTTGGACCACAGGTGAAAGACACTTTGACTAGTTGTGAGCAAGAAGGCAAGACTCTCTCTGCCGTGGGAGTCCGTTTTTCCACTTCTAGACCGTACCCCAAAGGTCAGAAGAGTGGCAAAATGTGGTTCCGAAAATCCCAGGGAGCTTTGCCTGACATGCATAGCTTTTTTTTTTTTTTCTTTCCTCCAGGGGCAGAGGGGGAAACAATAACAAACGCCGCCCTCATGGCAGAGGGGGTCCGCAGAACCGGGGCAACAGAGAATCTTTCTCTGATAAGCCCTTTTAGCATCCCTGAAGGGTTGCCTGGCTGCTCACCTCTGGAGGCAGTCGGGGGAAGACTTACACTGTATCCAAAAGCTTGGCAAGATTTAACGCAAGACAACTGGGTATGGTCCATTATATCTGGAGGTTACAAAATTCCCTTCTGTCAACCCTCCTTACTGTCAAGGAAATCCCTTCCAGGTGTTCCACCCAATCTGAAGGACCAAGCAGTAATAGAAGTTTCAAAACTGCTAGAAAAAAACGTCATCCAGGAAATCCTGGCAGACCAGCACGGATCCGGCACTTCCTCAAGGTTCTTTTTGGTACCAAAAAAGACGGGGGACTGGAGACAGATTCTGGATCTCAGCAGACTAAACAGGTCTGTACAAAGAACAAAGTTTCGGATGGTCACGCTACAGTCCATTCTACCCTTTCTGGGACAGGACAATTGGATGTGCTCTATAGATCTTCAGGATGCATACTACCATATCAAGATGGACAGGCACTCCAGGAGATTTCTTCACTTCTGGCTGGGAGCCAGTCATTACCATTTCAGAGCTCTGCCCTTTGATCTCAGCACAGCCCCCAGGGTGTTCACTAAATGTATGGCAGTGGTCACGGCTCACCTGAGACGTCGAGGATTCCAGGTGTTTGCATATCTAGACGACTGACTCCTCACTGCTACTACCAGGCATCAACTTCAAGCCAGTGATTACACAATTAAAATCTACTCCCGGTTAGGCATTACAATAAACTTCGAAAAATCTGCCTTGTTGCCCTGTCAATTGATCATCTACATAAGTGCAAACTTAGACACAAGGAACATGTCCACAAGGCTACCGCCAGAAAGGGTGTCTACAGTTCGTCAGCAAGTACAAATTCTGATGCAGAGCAAAAGAATCCAAGTCAGGTTCGTCCTTCAAACACTGGGTTCCATGGCAGCAGCCTTTCTTCTAATCCCACTGGCCCACTTTCACATGAGGATCCTTCAGTGGCTTCTGTTCACACAGTGGTCTTTCCAACAGCTGCCCATGTCTCACATGATATTGATTACAGAAGCATGCAAAAGGCACCTTTCCTGGTGGATGGTCTCCCCACTAGTGACTCAGGGCAGACCCTTCATTCAGCCTCTCCGGTAGCCACAGTGACCACAGACTCCTCCCTGATGGGGGGGGGGGCATTTTCAGGGTAGGACAGTCCAATGCACTTGGCAGCCTCACAAGTACCATCTGCACGTAAACGTTCTAGAAATGAGAGCCGTGCTCCTAGCGTTGCAAGCCCTTCAGGACTCTCTTCCTTCTGGGACCATTGCAATTCAAACAGACATGTCAGTGGTGTGGTACATCAGCAAGCAGGGCGGAACCAGGTCCTACCCCCTGTGTCGAGAAGCACTCAGACTGTGGCAGTGGGCGATTTCTTCCCAACGTTTTCTGATTGCGACACACATCCCTGGGAGGTCCAACGTCATAGCAGACAGGCTCAGCAGGGCTATCCTCATTCCTCACGAGTGGTCTCTGAATCTAGAAGTTGAGGATCTTCTCTTCTGCAAATGGGGACAGCCTTGTTGCGATCTTTTTGCCACCCCCTTCAACAGCAAATGCAGCAACTACTACTCCCTTCTTCGCTTCCAGGTCACTCTCCCAGAGATGCTGTAGTCCACGATTGGCCTCAGGGACTTTATGCCTTTCCTCCGTTTCCCCCGATTCCAAAACTCGTACAGAAAGCAATATTGTTGGGTTGCAAAATGATCCTCATTGCCCCCTACTGGCCTCGACAGATATAGTTCCCGCTCCTGCACCATTACCTTCTCGATCAGCCTTGGACTCTTGAATCCGATTTCAGACCTACTGATTCATCATTCGGGTGGGTTGCATCAATCCCTCCAAACTCTCCAGCTCACAGCTTGGTTGCTCCACTTCCAACCATAGCCAGGCTTCCCAGCATTTCCCCAGCTGTACATGAGGTTGTCTCCTCTCAAGTCCACAACCAGAAAAACTTATGCTAGTAAATGGATACATTTTTCTTGTTTGGCAGAGGCTAGGAACGCAGATCCCTTTTCAGCCCCAGTCCACGAAATTCTGGAATTCCTAGCACAACTTTTTCATTCCAGGTCCACTTCTGCTGCATTCAGGGTTCAATTAACGGCCATTTCTAACTTTCATATTGGGTTTTCAAATTCAAACATTGTCTCCTAAGCTCTGTAAAGCTTTTTTGAGAGGGACCACTCTCCTTGGGCCTCCAGTGAGAGATCCCCCTCCTCCTTGGGACCTTAATTTGGTACTAACTTCCTTAGCTCTGCCCCCTTTTGAACCAGCAGCATCCTGCTCCATTAAGTTCCTATCTTGGAAGACACTCTTTATGGTAGCTATTACTTCAGCCAGACACGTCTCTGAACTTCAGTCACTATGTGTTCGTCCTCCATACTTGGATTTGCATAAGGACAGGGTTGCTCTGAGGACTAATCCTTAGTGTCTTCTGAAAGTCTGCTCAGAAAATAATTTAAGAAAATAATTTAAACCAATCTATAGACCTTGCTGTGTTTTTCCCTAACCACACCAACAAGGCAGAGTACAAATTACACCAATTTGGACGTTCGTAGACAATTGCGTTTTTACCTGCACAGGACTAAGGAAATGAGGAAGTCGGTTCAACTATTCCTTTCCAATGCTGTAGGCATACAAGGTCTCCCATTTTCCAAGGTGACCTTATCCAGGTGGTTGTCTCGCACTATTACTTTCATTTATCAATTAAGGAACAAAGAGTTACCTATCAAACGGAAAGGTCCTTCTACTAGGGCCTTGGCCACCTCTGTAGCCTTCCAGTCTAGGTTGCCCATGGATTCTATCTGTGCAGCTGCTACGTGGGCAAATCCTCATACCTTTATTTCTCATTACAAGCTAGATATGGTCTCCAGGAGCAGAGCTGACTTTGGTTCCACTGTTCTGAAGAGTCTGTTTCAATGAGCCGCCCAGGACTGTAGGTGCTAGGGATGCTGTCCCTACCAGCAAGAACGAAGGTGAGATAGACAACTTAACATAAAGAAGTTATGTACCTACCATAACGTTCCATGTTTGTCGTTTTCATCTCGCCTTCTTTCTTGTGTCCCACCCTCCATCCCCCTGTCCTATTGGACTGAGAGGAGTTCTGGTTTTCACTGGCTGAGTGTTCCCTGGTTTGTTTCCTCTATTGACTTAGGTTGAGAATACCTGTCGTACTCTCTATTTGTTTGGACAGGTTTATTCTCTGGCCATGTCTGGGGTTTAGCTATTTCAAACGAGATCTGTGTATCTATCGCTAGGCATCATGGTGCAAGGGGTAGCCACGAGCCAGTAAACTGCTCTTGAGCTATAGAAGATGGCCGGGCTCCGATCCCCAACCAGGGAGATGAAGACAGCTAACATGGAACGTTATGGTAGGTACATAACTTCTTTTTCTAGGTTTATTTAAAAACCATGGTAGAGCAGATCTTTCACTGAAGATTCCCCTATTTCTTTCTTTCTGTACTCTTAATATCAATCCCTTATAGGTAAGGCAGTCTCTAGCCTGCAGTCCAAATGTCTTATTAGTTTCTTCCCATTCTGTTACCTTTTCCTCTCTAGTTATTTGTTCCCAATACCTTGGTTCCTTTGCCAGTTTTCCCCAGTAAATTCTAGGTCCCCTCTTGCCTGTTCTCTTTTTCCCTTTAATTGCAGTCATTGCCATTGGCACCTTTTTTCACTCTCATGTTGGCTTAGTTCTTAGAATACTTTCTGCTCCCTTTTGAATATGATATTCTGTATGGCTGCTATTGTTCTTCTTAAGGATGTGCATCCAAAATCCCACTCTCTCCTTATTTCTTGAATTTCCCCTCTGCTTTATCATCCCTTTCCACTTTTAATTATTGTTTCTGCTCATGTTATGCATATAACACTTAACTGTGTATCCCTGAAGTATCTGTTCATATCTGGTAATCCTAAATCACCTTCTGTTGGAAGGATCAACTTAATCCACTTGACACTTGCTCTCGTCCCCTCCTAGATAATGTCATTCAACTCTTTATTAATTAATTTCCACAACTTCTCCTGTGGTTGATAAAAATTTGCCTGACCTGTATATAAAACTAAAGGAACTAAACCATTTTCACTACTTGCTTCGTGCTAACCATATCCACAGACGAGCTTCCAGTTTCTCAGTTTTTGTGCGATCTTTTGTTTAGTCTCTCTCTACACATGCTTATCTGCCATAACAGACTCCCTTTTAACCCATACACGCAAATACTTCATTTTATTGTGTCCCCATAAATGTGGGTATTGCTGAACTAATTCATGCGTGGGTGCTTAGTTTACAGCTGTAACCTTTGTTTTGTCTTCATTATTTTTATATTCCCAAAAACACTTGACTGCCTCAGAATGTCCCACTGAGATGTCATTTTCTGTTTTTATCACCTACAAAATAATGCTATTTGGAAATAAAACCAACATTTTGCCATACTAATTGTATCATTGAATTTGAGTCCCTTATTTTCAAAATATAATGTAGATAACAAAGGGGAAAGAGTGCACCCTTGCCTGGTTCCTCTGTTCAAAGACAGCTTAACAGAGAGTATCTTTAAATAGGAAGATTAACACCTTCAGATTCCTCACTGATGGGTTCAGTTCAGAGTCCTTGGAACCGAGTCGGCCTAATACCAAGCTCGTATACACCAAAACCTCTTGAGCTAAGTTGCTACCCACAATGCCCTTCTCTGTTACCTCAGATCTCGTTTGCCACACAGCCATATAGCAGCGTTTCACCGAGCTGTCCAGCTGAGTGTTGTATTTTTTTCACAATTTACTGTATTTTGTAAGTTTTTTCCTAAATACTCATCTATATCTTATCTTAACTAGCTCTACCCACAGGCAGCCTCTTTTACTGTTAGTAAACGCCCTTCTTTACCCTTGTTGTATTCTTAATACCATTATTGGTATTTTTCTCTTCCTTCCTTTCTCTAACCTTTTTTGGATTGTTGAATTGATATGCTTAGTATGTCGGAAAAGAAAGGGACTTCGGCGTTTAAGCATTGCACTTCCTGCAATGGTAAACTCCCCAGTAGCGACCTGCATGATGTTTGTGTATATGGTCTGAGGGTTTCCCACTTATCTGTGAAACCTCCCTGTTAGATTTGTGTCCCATTCAGTCATTGAATGCTGAATGAAAGGAAAAATAAACGTATTTTGAAAGGCCTGCTTTCTTCTCCCTTTTCTGAGGCTCTTTCTGCATCTTAGGTTTCAACCCCTCCATAGAAGGACAAAAAACATCCTCATTCTGACCCCTCTTCGCCGGCTGGTGATAAGGGCAAGCCTCATAAGCATAAGGCCCACAAGTCTTCCACTGAGTACAAGGTCGCCTCCTTGGCTCTGACCACCTCTGTAACTAATTATGCTCCAGTGGTCTCTGCAGATATCGCAATGATTTCCACATCGGCGCTGCCCTTGGCACCGACTTCTAAAGTTCCAAGTGTGATTTCAGCTCCAGCCTTATTGCCTGCTATTACCTCGGCACCGACATCATCCATCTCCGTTCCAACCATTTATTTTGAGCTGATAATGATTTCCACTCCTGCTATTCCCTCCGCTCCGAATCCTGTCTCTGCATCGATAGTCCCCCTTTTGCCTGTTTCGAAACTGGAATCCTCTGTGCTGACTTTTCCTACACAGTGGACTCAGTACTCCCCATCTTTGGATCTGTTTTCAGGACAAGCCTTTAGCCCCTTTTTTGACCGACCTGACTCCCCCTCAGGAGTGTCGGTAAGGTCCACCTTGAGTCTATCTGAATTGGATGTGGTGCACCTGTTTGATCAGCTGCTGTAAGCCAGAGGGATTACAAATTTTCCTAAAACCCATCGCACTCCAGGTTTTGGGTCCATTGCCCCCATGATTCCTATGTGTTCTCCTCCCTAGAACCCTTCGGTTCTGTGGCCCATAGCTCTGATGTCTTTGGGGGGAATCCTCTCCTCGGCGTCGACAGTGACCTTTCCTGAGGCCTCTTTGGATTTAGGTTACTTTGGAACTATCCCTTCCTCAATCTCAGGCTTGGGGGTGTAACCCCCGGCTCCAGGTACGGTTCCAGTTGTTTAATCGGTTCCGTCTTCTGATCCGGGGGCGACACCCACCACGGTTTTGCTTGAGGCTCCGTCCCCGGGAGCGGGGTGTGACCCCGGTCCCGAGATGGTCTTCTTCGATTCCAGACTCCCATTCCTGTCTGGGCGCGCCTGCCTTCCAGGTGATGGACAGGATGCTTGCTTCAGGAAGTGCTCCTCGTATGTCGGACCTTCCCCCTGTTCCTTCTGAGCTGCAGCTATCACAGGCCACCTCCCCAGAACACAGTGCAAGCCTCAGGAAACCCCTGTACAGGGTAACATCCTTTCTGAGTCTTCTTTAGACGCTCCCACTGAAGAACCACCTCAGAAACAGATGTGTAAAAGGAAACACATGGACTTACCGGAAGATGCAGGCTACGATGATGGGGAAGACTCCCTACGGTCACCTGCTGATGTCTCCTTTGGAGATATCCTGGAAATTCTGTAGCGGACGGGTGACTGGAAGCCCTCCAACCCTTCCTCGGAGGAATCCGTATTCCTGCAGGCCTTCGCTCTCAGTCCTCTACTTTTTGGGTGACACCCCCCCCCCTTACTGATTTGTTAGTCCAGCTCATCATGCGGCGGGCGTGGAAGAACCCTGATACTGTTGAGGCCATTCCCCGGAGACCAGACAAGATACTTTCCCCTCCAAGGGAACAGCCCCATTGATGTTCTAAGTGTTTCACTGTTGCAGTCTTCACATTTGGGTTATCTGCTTGGAGTAGCCCTCAGTCGGCCTGATTATCAAAGTCTTGAGTCCTGCGTCGATTGTGGTCTCATCTTCCGTAACGTCAGGTAGTCAGGGGTATAAAGCATGCAGCCGATGCCATTACATCAGTCTTTCTTGCCGTGCGGTGCCCGAAGCAGAAGCAGTTCGCAAGTGCCGGTCGGCCGACTCCTGAAATTTTTGCTCTAGAGTTTCAGAACCGAAGTTTTCAACTAAAGTTAAGTACCCCATTGGGGAAACTTTTTCTTGCTCTAAACCGATGTCAGTAAAAGTCAATAATTGTATTTCTTGTGAAAAGCAAATACCTCATAAAGATTTTCATTCTACTGTATTCCTTGCCTAGGCCCTGACCACGACGTACCTCGCTGTTTGTTTTGTGCCTTATTTAAACCATGAACTATTCGTCGTTGGTACATTTTCGCTTCTAAATATTTTGGTACTCTCCTCAATTATCCAGATGTGTCTTCGGTAAGCCACCAGACTACTGACATTCCGGGAAAAAAAATGCAAAGATAAAGACAGAGACAGGCCGCCTAGGTCCAAAGCTGCCGACGACGCTTCTCCTAAGCTAGTCGCCAGTTTGCCAGTACTCAGTAAGGCAATTTCACAGCCCCTGATACCCGCTACTTCTGATTCGCAGGCCTCTACTGAGACCCTTTCGGAGTCTGGTATGCCTTTGAGGTGCTTAACTTGTGGAACCTGCGGATGTTTCTACCTTGGATGGGTCTGGAGCCGGCTTCTGAGGGTGTATTCAGGCCTACTGACTTGCATATTAAACAGACACCATCTTTTTGTAGGCCTCAAACTCAAACCATGCCCAGTAAACCGATGCCCAGACTGCATGGTCAGGCGTCTATGCCTAAAAAAACAAATGTTAAGAATGGCTGAAGACCTTATTACTTTAATCAGGGGAAGCCAACCTTCCCCCTCTGAGACCTAGTTGTAAATTTGCTTATGATACTTCTGACCAGGATTCTGAAATTTCTGTCTCCTCTGATGATCAGGATTTACCCTTAACTACCTATGAGAATTCTGATGCAGGACTCTATTTCCTCTGCTTCTCCCCCAGAGGATTTTTCTTTTGGTTAAACCTTGCATACTCTTAGGGAGCATTTTCACTGGGAAAGCCAGGATTATTCTAATTCTAAAAAGAGGCTTAGAGATTTCTTACTCTTGCCCCAACACAGGCCTTTAGCTATCCCTCCTATGCTGGACATAGTTGACTATGCCTTTTCGTAATCTAGCTTGGCCCCTGACTCTTGACCTCCTTCTCCCAGAAAACCTGATAGATATTACAGGGTTCCTGATTCTCACAAGTCCCTTTTTAAAAATCCTACTGTGGATCCTGAGACCATTTCACAGGGACCCAAGGGCAATAAGGCTACTACTGCCAAAAATCCTACCCCCTCTGAGATTCCAGGGCCCTGGATAGATGGAGTAAGAAGGTATACACCTCTCAACCTTGGTCATCAGGGCCTTAAATTGCCAGTTTCATATGTTAAAGTATCAGCAGCATATTATTGGATTACTTAAACAGAAAATGATGTTGATTCCTGATAGTGCTGAAAATAAGGATTTACAGGATTTAATGCATTCTGCTGAACAGGTTGGAAAATGTACTTTGCAATGTGGTTTTGATTCACTTGAGGCATCTTGCAGGGCTGCTGTCACCGGGTCTGTACTTAGAAGGCATGCGTGGCTTAAGGAGCAATCTTTGCCAGATCATGTTAAAACTAAATTGCTGGATGCTCCCTTAAATCAGTACCACCTGTTTGGTGACAAAGCAGAAGCAGTTCTTAAAAGGATGGAGGAAAAAGCTAAATCTATGCAAACTGTTAAAGGTTTCTTAAAAGTGCATCTCCTAGATTTAGTAGGCATAGGCCCTCAAAAAATTGGTCCTTTCCTGCCTCTTCCAGGCCTTCTCAGTTCAAACCCACAACCAGCAGAACACCCAGGCTTCAGCCCCAGGGTGCGCACAGGACTAAGCAGTGAGGGGGACTCGCACTTCAAATCAGGGAATAGTAAGACTCCTCCCTATGGTATGCTGTCTCAATGACTTTACTTTAAAGCTTCAAAGCACTTCTCAGCTGACTGCTCCTTTAGGGGGGAAAGATTGCTCTTCAAGTAAAAAACTGGGAACTCATTACCCAGGACAAATGGGTTTTAAACATAGTTTCCCAAGGATACAGATTTGACTTCCACACATTACCAACCCCAAACGGTTTGCCAGATCTACCACCATATCAGTGGGCAGAGGCTCAAAAGCAAGTACTCTCTCAAGATTAAAGGCTATTCAGACTGTACCAGAAGAGGAGAAGGGACAAGGTTTCTACTCAAGACTCTTCCTGGTACCCAGAAAAGACAACTCATGGCGTCCTATCCTGGACCTGTCTATCCTAAACACCTTTTTGGTGATGAAAAAATTCAAGATGCTAACTCTTCACCAGTTGCTTCCCATGATAGGCAAAGATGCCTAGTTGGCAACACTGGATTTAAAGGAAGCCTACCTGCACATCCAATCAGGGAGTCTTGCAGAAAATAACTACGTTTCAAAGTAGGCTGCATGCGTTATCGGTTCTTTGCACTGCCCTTTGGCTTATCTACTGCGCCCAGGGTATTCACAAAGTGCCTAGCTCCAATCATTGCATTTTTCAGGAAAAGAAATATTCATATATACCCATACCTGGACGATTGTCTAATTCAGGCAGAAAGCCAGGACATACTTCTGAATCATCTGGCATTTGTACAGAAGGTGTTAACTTGTCTGGGGTACACCATAAATGAAAAGAAATCACATCTGGTACCCTGTCAACAACTTATATTCCTGGGAGCAAGCTTGAACACAACTTCCCAGATGACTTTCCTCACGCCAGAGAAACAAATTCATTTGA
>NC_056725.1:821061485-821151485 GCF_019279795.1 Protopterus annectens
GCAACACCAGGGTGATAGCCCTACCAGCGCTCCTGAGAGGAGGCCCGACTGTCCTGCTCTGGAGGCGGTCGGGGATTGCTTATCTTTGTTCCCTGAAGCCTGGGTAGATATAAATGTCAGATGGGTACAAAGCATAATTTCCAGAGGGTATTTCATATTGTTCTCCACTCCTCCCCTTCCCGTTAAGAGAATCCTGGACATTCCACCCAATTACGTGGAACAAGCAACCACAGAGGTCCGCAAGTTGCTAGAAAAAGTCATCCAGCCAGTCCGAGCAGACCAAATGGGATTCGGAACTTACTAGAGATCCTTTTTGGTTCTAAAGAAAACTGGATTGGAGACCCATTTTGGACCTCAGTGGACTAAACCAGTTTGTGAAAAGAGAAGTTTCGGATGGTCATGCTTCAGTCTGTACTTCCCTTTTTAGGGAAGGATAATTGGATGTGCTCGATCGATCTCAAGGATGCATACTACCACATAAAAATGGCCAAATCATCTAGAGGTCATATGCATTTTTTGCTGGGAGCCTTTCACTAGCAGCTTTGAGCCCTGCCCTTTGGTCTCACTACAGCCCCCAGAGTGTTTGCCAAATGTATGGCAGTGGTCAAGGCTCACCTGAGGGGGGTCTAGCATTCCAGGTGTTTCCGTACCTAGATGATTGGCTCCTTACTTCCACCACCAGGCATCAACTGATTCAGGCAACAGAATCCATTCTGACACTCTGCAAACACATATGCATTACGGTCTAGTCGAAAGGGTATCAATTCTTCGCCAACACATCAGTTCATTGGTGTCAAAGAACAGAGCTCCAGCCGCAGAGGTCTTGAAAGTACTAGGTTTGATGGCGGCAGCAGTTTTAACCATTCCATTGGAGAAGATGCATCTGCGAATTCTTCAAAGGCTACTATTCACTCAGTGGTCTTTACCAGGAATTGCCAATGAACCATATGATTCTGATTACAAACTCTTGCAAGAGGGTTCTTCAGTGGCAGTTGACGTCTCTACATGTCACAATAGGACGCCCCTTTGTACTCCCCCCTCTAGTAGCCACTGTGGCCACGGATGCTTCCCTGATGGGGGGGCATTTTCATGGAAAGACTGCCCAAGGCACATGGATGGATCAAGAGTCACATTTGCATATCAATGTTCTAGAGATGAGAGTGGCACTTCTGGCGTTCTTTCAGGACTCTCTTCCTCTAGGGACAATTGCCATACAGACAGACATGTCATTGGTCTGGTATTTGAACAAACATGGTTTGACCAAGTCTTGCCCCCTTTGCCGGTAGTGGGCTGTGTCATCCCAGTGCTTTCTGTTGGCAGTGCACATCCCGGGGAGATCCAGTGTGATTGCGGACAAGCTGAGTAGGGCAATTTTGTTGCCACACGAGTGGTCCCTCCAAACAAGAGATTGTGGACAGGATTTTCAGGAAATGGGGCCAGCGTTGCTGCGACTTTTTTTTTTTTTTTGCCAGTCACATCAACACCAAATGCATAAGCTAGTTTTCCCTGATACCTCCTCTGGGAAAACCCCCGAGGGATGCATTCTTGCACAATTGGCCCCAGAGTCTCCTCTATGCATTTCCCCCAGTTCCGCGGATACCCAGATTTTTACAGAAAGCAAAGTCACTGGGAAGGACCGTCATTCTTATAGCTCCTCAGTGGCTTCTGCAGATTTGGTTTCCATTTCTTTATCATCTCTTGAAGGATCCATGGATCCTGGACCCAGTTCCAGACCGTGTGATACCCCCGTCAGGGGATCTCCATCCTTCCTTGCAGTCACTGAAGCTAACCGCTTGGCTGTTCCAGTTCCCCGTATAGCCAGGCTTCATAATCTTTCATATGACATGAATCAAATTTTGTTGGCCCTCCATAAACCTTCCACCAGAAAATTGTATCTTAGTAAGTGGAAGAGATTTTCCATTTGGGCTTCTAACTAGAACATTGATATTTACCAAGCTGCATTGTCATCCATACTAGATTTCTTGACTAAGATTTTCATGAAGGAGTGGCAGCTGCTACCGTTAGGGTCTAGTTAGCAGCTATATCTAATTTTCATCTAGGTATTGATGGACTAAATATTATGCAACACCAGTTATCCAAGGCCTTCCTCAAAGGTACCTTTTGCATGAGACCTCCAGTGAAGACTCCTTATTCTCCCTGGAGCTTGAATTTCATTCTATCCCGTATTATTCTTCCTCCCTTAGAACCAGCATCATCTTGTGAGCTCAAATTTTTGTTATGGAAAACTATTTTTCTAGTGGGCATTACTTCTGCCCGCAGTGTGTCAGAGCTTCAGGCATTATCTATCAAGCCCCCCTATATGATTTTTCATCCTGAGAGTATCCCTTAAGACTATAACCCTTCCATGTTAAGTTGTCAATCTCACCTTCATTCTTGCTGGATGGGTTCGGAGCTGATCCTCGGCTCCGACTCGGCACTTGCTAAGCTCGAGAGTCACTTTTACCAGCTCGAGGCAGCCCCATATCCCATGATGCAAGGCGGTAATTACCCAGATCTCGTTTGCCGCTTCGCTAATGAGGTCATCCTTTTTACCAGCTCCTGGTAAGTGATTTTTCATTGCTCTTTTTGAAAGATTTAGGTCTCCCAATACCCTAAAATTTTATTCTTTATAGTTTTTTAGTGAACCTTATTCACTTGGCTCCATATCCATTTCCCTTTAGTTCCCTTATTCATAAGTTTGTGTTTTGGGCCTTAGGCCTTACCCTCCCTCACAGTTCCTGTCAGGATTTTCCTTAGGTGTGTGGGTGTTGTCTCACTGTTCTAATTTTTAGTTATTAGTGTCTTTTTTGGTCTGATTGGGGTGTGTGTGTATTAGGACTCAGTCATGTCCAAAGATACTAGGGTCTCGGGTTTCAACAAGTGTGACTTGTGCTGTCAGATGTCACTGACAGACGGTCACACTTCTTGTATTTATTGCCTGGGACCCCTACACCTGCAGGACTCCTGTGCTGTCCGTCATTCTTTCAGCCAGAGAGTCCTGCAGGAACGTAGAAATAAGTTGATCCTCAGGGGTCTTCTTAAGCCTGAGAGCTCCCCGGCTAAGGTTGGCTCCGGGAAGCCCTCTAAGCCTCCCAAGACCCAGACTTCGGTGTCAAAGTCTGTGTTCTTGGTTCCGACTCTGCCAGAGTCGACATCGGCTCCGTTCGGAGCCAATCCTTCCTTGTTGGAAGCTTCAGTACCGGCACCCTGGCTTCGGCACCTGTGTCTGCTCCAGCTGGAGCTGACACCCTAGCGTCGAAGCATGTCTCTGCTCCGGCTGGAGCCGGGATATCTTTGTCTCCGCTCGGAGCCGACAAGTTGTCGGCTCTGCCTGGAGCCGAACGTTCTTCGGCTCCCATGGCTCTGTCAAAAAAGAGGTCTAGATCTTCTTCATTGGAATCTACACACTCTGCTCCAGCCTCCCCCCTTGCTTTCGGAGCGGAGCCATCGGAGCCAATCATCGAGGTCTTCCAGGCTCTCGGACCATGACTTAGAGAGAGTGGTGAGTAGGCTATTAAAATCACAGGCACTAGCCCAGATGCTCCACAGCCCGTCTCAACAGACGACCGCTATTCTACACCCTCCTGAAATTCCTCCTTCGGCTCTCCTACAGAGTTTGGAGCCGGAGATTATTGGTACCGTGACTGTTGCTGCTTCGGAGCCGATACCACACCTTTCGGCTCTGTCGTCCTAGACTCCTATCTCCTCCTTGAGACCGTCCTTGGAGGGATCCGGCCGGGCTTCCTGGTCGGTTCCGAGGGGCGAGTGGCATCGGACCCTTGTCAGACCCAGTTCTCCTCTCGGAGCTCGCCTTGGTGAGCTCGGCCCCGACATCTGCTTCGGAGCCTTCCCTTTCGGTGGGACCAGGGATCCTTGTTTCCTCTGAGCGGGATCTCTCTGCCCTCCCTGGGAGGGGAGCCTTCGAGGTGATGAGGAGTGTGCTAGCCCC
Source organism: Protopterus annectens (assembly GCF_019279795.1). NCBI lineage: Eukaryota > Metazoa > Chordata > Ceratodontiformes > Protopteridae > Protopterus > Protopterus annectens. The sequence goes on from NC_056725.1 coordinate 821,065,435, forward strand.
GGAGCTTAGTCAGCAGTCGGTTCCTTTAGCTCCTCCCTCTATGGTGCCTGTAGATGCCTCTTCCCGCTCTCTTGCTCCCGGACCCAGAGATCCATCGCCCCAGGTCTCCCCATTGGGAAGAACTTCCTCTTCCGAGGTTTCTCCTGATCCTTCAGGTGAACCCCCACGTAAGAGGACCTGCAAGAGGAAGCACTTAGACTCCCCTGAGTCTACAACATCCGATACCGATTTAGTGGAGTCTGAGGGGTCCCCAAGATCTCCCTCTGAGGATGTCTCCTTTTCAGACATCCTTGAACTCCTGAAACAGAGGGGAAACTGGCCCTCCATTAATCCCTCCGAGGATGAATTGGTATACCTGGAGGCTTTTGGATCTCCACCCTCCACCTCCTGGGTGTCTCCGCCTTTCGACCTCCTCATGGAAGTCATAGCTCGAAAGGCGTGGGCATCTCCTGATTCTGTGGAACCAGTCCCCAGGAGACCTTCAAAGTTTATCACGGCCCCTGCTGAAAAGCAGCTTCTTACTAAGGGTGTCCCGGTTGATGCCATGGTGGTGGCGGCCGCCACCAAAAAGGAACTTGCAGATCCTTCAGTGCCAGTCCATCCTCCTAACAAGGAGTGTAGGTCCATGGACAGGTATGGCAAGCAGATGTTTTCCTCAGTGACCTTTGCCATGCGTTTGCTGAATTATTTGTCACTTCACCAGACTTCAAAGAGACATCCTCAAAGAATTGGGTGAAGTAGTGCAGGATCCGTCAGCGGCAGGGGTTCAAGAAAAGATTGCCTCTCAGCTGGGAATCCTTAATTCCATAACCAACTCCTCCATGCGGCTCATTTCTTATGCAGCCGATGGGGCGAGTAGAGCTGCAGGCATAGGAGTGGCTCTCGGACGTCAGTCCTGGATGCGGCTCTGTAATTTTGCGGACCCCTTTAAGGCGTCCTTCACAAACTCTCCCTTTGGCACAACATTGTTTGGCCCTCAGGTGAAGGACACTTTGACCAGGTGCAAGCAAGATGGCAAGACTCTTTCTGCCGTAGGAGTCCGTTTCTCCACCCCTTCTAGACCTTACCCCAAAGGTCAGAAGGGAGGGAAAATGTGGTTCCGAAAATCTCGGAGTCACGCCTGACGCACGTGGTCAATTTACCCCCAGAGGCAGAGGGGGTAATAACAATAGACGCCGCCGTAGGGGCAGAGGAGGTCTGCAGAACCAGGGCAGCAGAGAGCCTCTCTCTGACAAGCCCTTCCAGCATCCCTGAGGTGTTGCCCGACTGTCCACCCTTGGAGGCAGTCGGGGGGGAGATTGTCGCTGTACCCAGAAGCCTGGTTTTCCCTCTCTCAAGACAAATGAGTACAGTCGATCATATCAGAGGGTTACAAGATTCCTTTTGAGGAAAGCCCCTTCCCTCAAAGGTTCCCTTCCAGACGTTCCACCCGGTCTAAGGGAAATTGCAAAACTAGAGGTTTCAAAGCTTCTAAAAAAAAGGGCCATCCAGCCAGTTCCAACAGATCATTTAGAGTCCGGAATCTACTCAAGGTTCTTTTTGGTCCCCAAAAAGACAGGAGACTGGAGACCAATATTAGACCTCAGCAGGCTCAACAAGTCTGTCAAAAAGACAAGATTTCGGATTGTCACACTTCAATCGATTTTGCCTTTTCTGGGCAAAGACAACTGGATGTGCTCTATAGACCTTCAGGATGCGTACTATCACATAAAAATCCACAGACGCTCCAAAAGTTTTCTCAGCTTTCGGCTGGGGACCAGTCATTTTCAATTCAGAGCCCTGCCCTTTGGTCTCACTACAGCCCCCAGAGTGTTCACCAAATGCATGGCAGTGGTCACGGCTCACCTGAGACGTCAAGGATTCTAGGTGTTTCCGTATCTCGACGACTGGCTCCTCTCAGCCACCACCAGGCATCAACTTCTCCAAGCCAGAGATTACACTCTACGTCTCTGCGGTCAGTTAGGAATTTCGGTCAACTTCGAAAAGTCTTCCTTATCGCCCTGCCAATCTATTACCTTTATAGGCGCAAATCTAGACACTACTCGGATGTCAGCAAACCTAAAAGTCAGAGAATCCTAGATATCCAAAACCACGTTCGGATCATCCTATCCAGCAAAAGGATACAAGCCAGGTTGGTCCTGAAAGTGTTGGGCCTCATGGCAGCTGCCATCACACTTCTTCCTCTGGCCCATTTTTACATGCGTCTCCTACAATGGATGTTGTTCACCCAGTGGTCCTTCCAGCAGCTTCCCATGCGTCACAAGATCCTGGTGACACAAACCTGCAAGAACCATCTATCCTGGTGGATTTCCTCTCCTCTAGTCCATCAGGGCAGACCATTTGTTCCCCTGGCCCCGGTAGCCACGGTCACTTCGGATGCCTCCCTGATCGGGTGGGATGGGGGCATTATCTGGGCAGGATGGTTCATGGCACGTGGCAACCGTTCGAATACCACCTGCACATAAATGTCCTAGAGATGAGAGCAGTGCTTTTAACGTTGCCCTCAACGACTTTCTTCCTTTAGGAACTGTTGCAGTTCACACGGACAACATGTCCGTCGTGTGGTACATCAACAAGCAGGGTGGAACCAAGTCCTATCCCTTGTGTCGAGAAGCTCTCAGACTTTGGCAATGGGCTATCTCCTCTCATCGGTTTCTGGTAGCAATGCATATCCCTGGGAAAACCAACATAATATTGGACAGATTGAGCAGAGCTATTCTCATGCCTCACGAGTGGTCTCTCAAGCAATCCATAGTGGAGGAGATTTTTCAGAAGTGGAGCCGCCCATGCTGTGATCTTTTTGCTACACCTCAAAACAGCAAATGCCCAGACTTCTTCTCTCTCTTCCCACTTCCGGGCTATCCCCCCAGAGACTCTCTTACCCAAGATTGGCCCCGGGGACTCCTTTATGCTTTTCCTCCCTTTCCTTTGATACCACAAGTACTCCAGAAAGCTACCGTCTTGAGAGCCAAAATGATTCTCATTGCCCCTTACTGGCCTCGACAAATTTGGTTCCAGTTCCTTCATCGCCATCTCTTGGTGCAGCCTTGGCATCTGGACCCAGCTCCAGATCTTCTGACCCACCAGTCGGGTCAACTGCACCAGTCCATTCCTTCCCTCAACCTCACAGCTTGGTTGCTCATTTCCTTCCTTAGCCAGGCTTCCTATGATCTCTAATCCCGTTAGAGATATCATAGTAGCTTCTCTTAAGTCCTCTACCAGGAGGATTTACTCTATGGAAACGCTTCTCCTTTTGGGCAAAATCTAAGAACATAGACCCTTTTACTGCCCCTATTCAGTCAGTCTTGGATTTTCTGGCAGAAATTTTTTACTCAGGTTCTTCGTCTTCCACAGTCAAAGTTCAGTTGGCAGCAATCTCGAATTTCCATGTCTGGTTTGCAGACCACAACATTATGTCCCACAAACTTTGTAAAGCCTTTCTTAAAGGAGTGTTACTTCTTAAACCCCCTGTTAGGGATCCTCCACCACAGTGGGACCTAAATTTAGTGCAGACATTCTCGATACTTCCCCCTTTCGAACCGGCTGCTTCATGTTCATTAAAGTTTCTTTCTTGGAAGACACTTTTTCTAGTCGCTATTACCTCGGCTAGAAGAGTGTCTGAACTTCATGCCCTCAGTGTTCGTCCCCCTTATTTGGTCTTCCACAAGGACAGAGTATCCTTGAGAACCAATCCATCCTTTTTGCCCAAGGTTGCTTCTAAGACAAATTTAAACCAATCATTGATCTTCCTGTATTTTTTCCAAATTATTCTAATAGGGCGGAACAAAAATTACATTACCTAGATGTTCATCGCCAACTCAGATATTACTTGGACAGAACGAAGCAATTTAGGAAGTCCGATCAGCTCTTCCTTTCTTATGCTGAAAATAAAAAAGGTCTCCCTGTTTCTAAAGTGACCTTATCCAGATGGCTATCTTCCACCATTTCTGACATTTATCAGCTTAGGGGCAAACAGCTGAGCTCAAAACCTAAAGCTCATTCCACAAGAGGTCTAGCCACTTCTGCAGCTTTTCAGGCTAGGCTCCCCTTAGATATAATTTGTGCAGCAGCCACTTGGGCCACTCCTCATACCTTCGTTTCTCATTACAAATTGGATTTGGCCTCCAGGGACAGGGCAAGCTTTGGTTCCACAGTTCTCAAGAGTCTGTTCCATTGAGCCACCCAGGATAGAGGTGCTAGGGACACGGTCCCATCCAGCAAGAATGAAGGCGAGATTGACAACTTAACATTTAGAAGTTATGTACCTACCATAACGTTCCATGTTAGTTGTCTTCTCTCGCCTTCTTTCTTGCATCCCTCCCTCCTGTCCCCCTAGCCTGGACAGACCTTGATCTCCCTTTTTCTCTGGAAGATTCTTCTTCCTTGGACACCAGTTAGTTCTTTTCCTTTATTACCTGGTTTCCCTTTACAGCCTTTTTAGGTTAGTTGTTCCTCTTCCCTTGGTGGAAAGTTTTATAGGCAGTTTTTCCACTAGATACCAAACGAGATTTGGGTAATTACCGCCTTGCATCATGGGATATGGGGCTGCCTCGAGCTGGTAAAAGTGACTCTCGAGCTTAGCAAGTGCCAGAGTCGGAGCCGAGGATCGGCTCCGAACCCATCCAGCAAGAAAGAAGGCGAGAGAAGACAACTAACATGGAACGTTATGGTAGGTACATAACTTCTAATTTTGTTATGAGACAAACCTCAATCAAGTTATTGAGTTGCCAGTTTTTCCCCCAAGCATACTAACAAATTAGAATACATGCTGCACAAACTTGATGTTCACAGACAGCTTAGATATTTTCTGGACAGAACAAAATACATCAGAAAGTCAGACCATCTTTTTGTTTCATTCTCTGAAGCCAGAAAATGTAGACTAGTGGCTAAAACAACCCTTTCTAAGTGGCTTTCAGATTGTATCACTTACAATTACTCATCTGCTAATAGGTCTTTGTTGCATAAAGTGAAGGCGCATTCAACCAGAGCAGTCTCTACTTCGGCCTTTCAAGCCAAGTTACCCCTTGATAATATCTGTGCTGCAGCCACTTGGTCTAAACCTCATACTTTTATCACTCAATACAAAGTGGATAAGGCCTCCAGTGACAGGGCGTCCTTTGGTTCTACGTTCCTGAAAAATGTACTCCCATGAGCCACCCAGGATTTAGGGTGCTAAGGACGCTACCCATCAGTGAAGAATGAATGGCGAGATTGAACAACTTCACATGAAGAAGTTATGTACTCACCATAACGTTCCATGTGAGTTGTTCTATCTCGCCTTCATTCTCACGTCCCTCCCTCCTTCCTCCGCCTGGCTTGCAGTTGCCCTGGAGACTGACTTCATCCTGGTTATTCAATGTTTCTTCCTGTCTGGTGAGATTAGTAGTCTTACTAGGATATGGTACATGCAGCAAACAAGATCTGAGGTAGTTCCAGCAGTGCATCATGGGATAAGGGACTTGGTCTCTAGCTACTGATGATCTTTGAGCTTTGCTAAACAGCCGTGTCAGAACAGAGGATCGGCTCCGAACCCATCCATGAAGAATGAAGGCGAAATAGAACTCTCATGGAACGTTATGGTGAGTACATAGCTTTTTTTTTCTTAGATGATTCTTCCCTCTGGATAATCGTTGTTCTGTTAGTGTTGTCAGATGACGTTCCTCGTGTTACCCTGCTGCAGTCATCACACTTGGGTTATCCTGTCGTCAGGCGGTCCTGCAGTCGGCCTAAGTTCCAAAGTCTTGGTCCGGCGTCTGTTGCAGTAGCTTCTTCCCTGACATCAGTGCACCAGGGGTATACAAGAGGCATTCAACGCCATTTTCTTCAGTCTTTCTTGCCGCACGGTGCCCGAAGCAGAAGCAGTTCGCAAGTGCTGGTCGGCCGACACCTGAGATTTTCTAATTGAATTTCAGTCCGAAGTCTTCAAAGCTAAGTACCCCGTTGGGGAACCTTTTCTTGCCTCAGTCCGATGTCAGAAAAAGTTAACAATTGCATTTTTTGTGGGAAGCAAATGCCTCATAAGGACTTTCATTCTTATTGTATACCTTGCCTAGACCCAGACCACGACGTCACTGGTTGTCTATTTTGTGCTAGGTTCAATAAGCGAACTATAAAGTGACGCTTTGATTTTGCTCGACAATACTTTGGTAGGAAATTTAATTATACTATGCCGTCAGAGCAACCGACTATCGGTGTGCATAAAAAACGCAAAGGTAAAGACAAGCAGCTTAGATCCAAGTCAGACACCGAGGCCTCGGCTGGGCCGGTCGCCAGTTTTCAGTGAGGCGCCTTCGCAGCCCCTGACTACCGCAGAATTGGAATCCCATACCGCTTCGGATTCTCAGAGAGTACTAGGCCTACGCATCCATTTTCTTTAGGCCCTACCGACAACATTGCAGTAGAAGAAGCCGGTGCTGTGGAAATACCTTTGGTTACAGAAGGTGTCTTCAGACAGACTACTCTCACCATAAAATCTTATGCTAAGCTTAAGACTCCTCTAAAACCTAAAAAAGACTGTACATCAGTCTCCAGTTCAAGGCCCCATGCTGAAGAAGCAGATGCTTAAGATGGCTGAAGATTTAATTACTCTAATCAGGGGTTCCCAACCCCCCCCCCCCCGACAAAAGGCCTAGACAAGACTAGGATTATGCCTCCTCTGATCTAGTTTTTATTTCTGCAGACTCCTCTGAGGAACAGGATTACTCCTTTCCCCCTTATGAAGATTCTGATGCTGAAGATTCCATTCCCTCACCATCTCCACCTGAAGACTATTCCTTTGGGGAAACCTTGCATACCATGAGGGAACATTTCTACTGGGAAGGTCAGGACTATTCAGACTCAAAGAAAAGGCTGAGAGTTGTTTACTTCCCCAGCACAGACCACTTGCTATCCCTCCAGTTTTAGACATTGTGGATTACTTAGAATCTAGTCTAAATCCAGATTCCCTACCTCCTGCTCCAGCCAAACCAGAAAGATACTATAGAGTGCCTGACTCTCACAAATTCCTTTACAAAAGCCCTGTTGCTGACCCAAAGACTATCTCCCAGGGTCTCAAAGGGTCTAAGGCTTTTATGGCTAAAAATCCTTTGCCCTCTGAAAGGGACTCCAGAGCACTAGATAGATGGGGGAAGAAGGTTTACACCTCAGCTACTCTAGCTATGAGAGCACTAAATTGTCAATTTCACATGCTGAAATATCAGCAATTCCTAATGTCTCAATTAAAACAAAAGACGAGCACACACACTCAACAGTCTGAATTCAAGGAAATGCAGGCTGTGTTACACACAGCTGAGCAGGTGGGCAAACATACCTTACAATGTGGATTTTATTCCTTGGCTGCTTCCTGTAGAGCAGCTGTTACTGGGTCTGTCATACGTAGGCATGCTTGGTTAAAGGAACAAACTCTGCCTGATCATGTTAAAGGAAAGTTACTAGATGCACCTTTACAGCAGGATGTCTTATTTGGGGTTAAAGCAGAAGAGGTTTTAAAGAAAATGGAGGATAAGGCAAAATCTATACAGACTGTCAAAGATTTCTTACAGGTACCCTTGCTTCAGCAGAAATTGGCCAACAAAAAATTGGTCCTTTCCAGCTTCTGACAGACCATAGAGGGGTAAATGCAGACGCCCAAGGGGCAGAGGTCAAGCACAAGTCCCTTACAAACCTTGCCAATGGGGCACTGCACCATAGAAGGGAGGAGAAGACGGGTCCCAAACTACTAGAAGACAAACACAATGACTTAATCCTCAAACTGCCAAGCACAGCTCTCTTGGCAGCTCCCTTGGGAGGAAAATTAGCACTTTTTGCAGACAACTGGCGCATCATCACAAAGGACAAATGGGTCCTAGATATTGTCTTACAAGGGTACAGATTCCATTTCCACACCTTGCCAAGGAATGCCAAACCTGCCACAAAATCAATGGACAGAGGCACAAAAACAAATTACAGCTCTCATGGACATGAGAGCCATTCAGCTGGTACCTATACAGGAGCCAAGGCCAAGGATTTTACTCAAGGCTCTTTCTAGTCCCCAGAAAGGACAATGCATGGAGACCCATTCTGGGCCTTTCAATTCTAAACACCTACTTACAAGTACCCAAATTCAAGATGCTAACACTACAGCAGCTTCTTCCCATGTTGGGCAAGAAGGCTTGGCTGGTACGTTGGACCTCAAGAAGGCATACCTGCATGTCCCTATCAGACAGAATTGCAGAAGATACCTCCATTTCATTGCAGGTTCAACCCATTACCTATTCTCTGCACTGCCCTTTGGTTTATCTACTGCGCCCAGGGTCTTCACAAAATGCCTGGCACCAGTAATTGCATACTGCAGACAGAGGAATTCAAATACCTGGACGACTGCCTCATCCAAGCAGAAAGCAAGGACATTCTCTTACAACATCTGGCGTCTGTCAAACACCTTCTAAGTTGCCTAGGGTACACAGTAAACGAAAAGAAATCAAAACTAGTGCCCTCACAAAACATGACATTCCTGGGTGCCAGCTTGAATACAGCGGCCCAGATGGCTTATCTCACACCAGACAAGCAACTACAACTAACTCAGTACTTCAAAATAATGGCAACAAAGACCCAACTCCCTGCAAGAAAAATTTTGCACGTCTTGGGATTCATGGCATCTTGCATACTACTAATACCATTTGCAAAACTGCATATGAGGAAATTACAATGGTACCTGAAAAGTGTATGGACTCAACACAGCCACAGCTTGGAAACAATGATACCTCTCATTCCCTGCCTTCAACAGGAGTTTCTATGGTGTTCACAGGCATGTCACCTCAACAAGGGTCAGCCTTTCACCTTACCCCCAGCCAGGCAAACTATGATAACAGATGCATCGGACTATGCCTGGGCGGCACACATGGCAGGACAGTGCGTTCAGGGCAAATGGACTACAGATCCAAGAAATCTGCACATCAGTCAAAAATAAATGCTAGCTGTACAGAATGCTCTGACAGCCTTCAAGGACCTCTTATATCCAGGACAACTTGTAATAAGGACAGACAATACCACAGTAATGTGGTAAACAAGTAAGGGGGGTACACACTCCTACTCTCTATGCAGACAAGCAATGACCTTGTGTAACACAGCACTGGCTTATCAAGTTAAATTACAAGCACAATTCCTGCCAGGAAAACAGAACACATTGGCAGACGACCTAAGCAGGAACATCATGGATCCCCACGAGTGGAAACTGGATCCACAAGTATTTGCAATGATAACTCAAAAATGGGGGCGCCCAGACATAGACCAGTTTGCCAACCTCCAAAACTTTCAGCTATCAAAATTCTGCACAAGGACATTCCACCATCAAGCTTGGAAAGTGGACGCACTCTCATTTGGAAAATGTTGACAGTATATGCTTTCCCTCCATTGCCCCTTCTAACAAAGGTGCTGCTGAAAGTCAGAATGGAGAGACCACGAATGATGCTCATTGCCCCAGACTGGCCATGCCAGCATTGGTACCCACTACTAAGGAACATGGCCCACGGCCCACCATGGATTTTACCACAAATTCCTCATCTGCTCACACAGCAAGACAGTCAGATTCTACACAACCTGCTCAAGACCTTAAATCTGGCTTTATGGCAAATCACCTAAACAACCAGCTAGCTCCTCTTTCACAAGCTGTTATGGATGTCATTCTGGAGGCCAGGAGGCCCAGCACCAGGAAAGCCTACTCAGACAAATGGAAAAAAAATTGCGCCTGGAACCAAGCTAAAGGCCAAAAAACCCTTGAGCCCGGACATACCTCAGATTCTACCATATTTAACTGAGATGTTACACAAAGGACTTTCCTTTTCATCTATTAAAATCCATGCCTCAGCTATTTCAGCTCACTACAACACAGATCCTCCCTTATTTTCACATCCACTTCTAAGGCAGTACCTCAGAGGGGCCAAAAACATAAGGCCTCCCAGGTGAGCACCAATGCCAACTTGGGACCTCAACTTTGTTCTGGAAAAGCTTACGCTACCACCTTTTGAGCCAGCTTTCTCAGCTGATTTAAAGTTTATATCATGGAAAACTGCCCTGCTGCTAGCAATTACTTCAGCCAGAAGAGTCTCAGAGCTACAAGCACTAATGGCAGTAGAGCCTTTCCTCATTTTTCATCAAGACTGAGTTTCTTTACGAACAAACCCCTCCTTTATGCCAAAGGTGGTGTCCAGTGTAGCTCTAAGTCAAACCATCCAGTTACCCACTTTTTTCCCAAATCCACAGAACAAAGGAGAGACTCCTGTGCTCCTTGGACATTCACAGGCAACTACGTTACTACTTGGATAAAACTAAGGCTTCCAGAAAATCAGACCAGCTCTTTGTATCCTGTGCTATAGCATCACAAGGAAAGGCTATCTCAAAACAGACCATTTCAAAATGGATAGGACATTGCATACGTTTTTGCTACTCCCATCATGGAAAACCAGTTCCTGCTAGCATAAGGCTCCACTCCACCAGGGCAGCAGCTAACATCTACAGCCTTCCTCAAGGGGGTGCCAACCAAGGATATTCTGGAAACTGCAACTTGGAGTTCAGTACACACCTTCACCAAACACTATCACTTACCACTTTACTCTAAGACTAGAGCTGGCTTCGCCACTGCAGTTTTGCAGGGCCTTCTAGCCCTGTTTGATACCACCTCCCATCCTTAGCTTTGGGATTCAACCCAAGTGTGATGACTGCAGCAGGGTAACACGATGAACATAGTACAGTTTTGTACCTACCATAAATGTAGATGTTTGAGTGTTCACCCTGCTGCAGTCCAGGTTACCCTCCCTCCATCCCCTCTGATCTAACACACTTTTCTATGCCTTTAAATCTGATACAACCTTTGTGGTATATTTGCTTATAGCTGGGGGTATGTTTTGTTTGTGCTTCACTTGTATTATTGGTACTATTTAGTGACCTCCTATGGGGGGGGGGGCACCTGACATCTGGGGCAAGAAAAACTGAAGAAAATGGCGTCTGATGCCTTTTGTATAACCCTGGTGCACTGACGTCAGGGAAGAAGCGACAGCAACCGACGCCGGACCTAGACTTTGGAACTCAGGCCGACTGCGGGACCGCCTGACGACAGGATAACCCAAGTGTGATGACTGCAGCAGGGTGAACACTCTAACATCTACATTTATGGTAGGTACAAAACTGCACTTTTTGCATACTCTCCACAAAGTCACACTAATCCATATCTATCAATTTTGGCAACACCTTTGCCATTCTTTTACTTGTTATAGACACTTTTTGAAATGGGCCTATACGAAGCCGGGTCTGATGTCTTTGTAGTCTTTAGGTATTACAGCCACCACAGCTTTATTCCAGGATGTTGGTGCTTCCCCTACTTTTAAAATACTATTAAACAAAACATTTCAGATCTTTATCACTTTCTTCCCTCCTAGCTTCCAAACCTCCACAGGAATACCATCTATTCCTAGAGACTGTCCTGCATATTTATTATACTTGACCATTTTTATTTAATTTCCTCTTATTTTAATTCTTGAGCCTCCTGTAACTCTAACCTTGGCATAATTAAGTCTTCCGTACATATTTCCATTTGTTCTCTTTCTTGATTTCCACATTTCTCTGCTTTATAAAAATTTTCATGAAATTCCCAGAATATTTCAAATACATGTGCAGAATCTTTTTTTTTTTTTTTTTCTCAGACTCCCTAAATTTGGCAGCCTTTTTAGTCATTGTTTTTAAGGTTTTTGTGCTCTTGAGTTACCAAAAAACAGTTTAACAGCAGTCTTTATAAATTCATGCATATTATCTAGATGCTCTTTTATTTTCTCTTTAGTAGTCCGGAGTTCCTCTTCTTGATCTGTGAGGTTCCCCTTATTCTGCAATACCTAACCTTTGTCAACCCTTTTAAATGATTCCTGTTACTTCTTGGCCATATCTTTTTTCCATTTCATTTCTACGCTATTTGTAAACTCCACTTTCATTTTATCCCACTCACTAGCTATCACTTCTGAAGGAACTTCTGTTTTCCCTAATAGCTCTTGAATAATTTCTATTATCCATTCCTTAAATTCCTCACTTTTTAAGAGGTAGGTAAGGAAACGCCATTGTCTTATTTTTACTTTATTATCCTCCGTTTTTGTCGTAGTTGTTGTTGGCGCACAATCTGAAACGGTTATTTGGATGTGTCAAAGCTTTCCATTAAATGCACGTGTTCCTGTGAAATATAATTTGTCTAGTCTAGCCCACTTGCTGTACCTTGAGGAATAATATGCAAGTTCTCTGAGTTCCTACCAATAAATTCACATTTTCCATATCAAATATTTTCATATATCTCTTCAGAAATCTACCTTTCTAGGTTCACCAGATACAGCATCACTGTTACAAATAGTGTTCCATTCCCTTTAAGTAATGAAAGCTGATTATTTCTCTCAAAATTTTTTTAAGCTCCATAATAGTTTTAGATGGAACATGCCAGCGTAATCGTCTTCCTTTGCCAGTAGCTCCTTACTACCACAAATCTACAGTTATCGTTTTTCCTCTTCTGTCATTTTGGAGCTCCTCTAGCAGTTAAAGTACTTCCCATTTCCTTTGTTCCTGATTTTCTGCTGAATATACTTTTTGAAACCCTTTCTTTATCAAATTCACTTGCTCACTTTCTAAATGCATCTCCTGTAGCTTTGCTATTTGCACTTTGCATTTTAGTGATAATTCAATACTTTTGCCTTTTGTCTATATATGTAAAGCCATTCACATTCCAAAATATTATGGGTAGTCTATCCATTATAAGAAGTTATTCCCACCTATTAGAAATGACTGGTTTTATAAATGTCTGTTTCCAGCTTTTGTTACCTGCACCCACTATTAATCAACATGTCAAACATCAGCCAAAAACATGCACACCCCCAGAACCTTCTTAACTTAAAAAAAAAAAAAAAAAACTGGAGCTTTCCAAACCCTATTTGATGTGCAGCAGCTTCTGAATCCTTACTGCTTGGTAATAGTGAGTGTAATTTGAGATATACCTCCGAGCATGTCTTGTTGGGAGTAACATCCAGTGGGTAGGTGATGCCTTTTCAAGTAAAATGGGCCTTTGCCCCCTATAATAAGTAGACTAAAGGATTAAAGGCTCAGGGGATTACTCGCCTTTCTTTAATGCTAGCATTTTTTTTTTGGGGGGGGGGGTAAACCTGTCTCTGCTACTACTTGTGTACTGACTGGAATTTTTATTAAACCCATGTTTGTGTTAAAATTTTGTTAATGTTTAGATGCATAGTGCTGTTTGAAAGAGCTTGGAAGAGCACATTTTTGGGCAGAGCCATGTGCCTGTCTTGAACCTAGTACAGGAATAATGAACTCTGATGTCCTCTCCATTGTGCATCATCTGTAGCCTTGTTCCCCCCCCCCCATGTGTCATGTTCAAGTGTCCCCCCCCCCTGAATGGTGTGGGATAGCCTTTTTTAGTCATTTATTAAAATGGTTTGCCTCTTCCTTTGTGTCTTCTGGGTGTACAAGATCTGAGAGCTTAGCTCAGAACACTGATGAAGGCTTTAATGACAAAACCAGTCTGTTTTTGGTAGGTTTACTAAAAAAATGTAGGGGCTCATTGACCAAAGTGTGCTGTTTTTATTTGTTCCTATGCTTACAATTCCTGAGCTGTGTACCTCACTCTACTGGCGTGACATTGTTTTGGACTGAGAGCTTAGCAGCCCATACATCTGAAGAGGGGGACTCGTACATCAGGTCCTAATCATTTTCTTACTCTCCATCTCCTCTAAAATTCCAATTTTAATGTTATCTTGCATTTAAGATTTTTGGGGGTTGGCCCATTCTTCCCTCTTTTCTTTGCAGAAAAGACCTTCATCTGCTTGGGGGGAAAGGAGTCTAGGGTATTCCATTCTGTGTAGCAGCTATGCATTTTGCTTAGAAGTGCCCTGAGTCAGGAAGTTACACCTCCAAGAAAGTGACTTGCTTCTTTAAGGTTTATATGTGGCAGGCCTTAACTTCTTTTAGTTTCTTCTAAGCTGACTTTCTTAAGGAGCAGTATGGCAATCTCTGGTCTTCCATTGGCTGCCACTTTCTTTGAACAAGGTTTCCTGCTCTTCTAATATGCTGATAGGAGAGTCTGCTCTTTTGCCTTATGGGGGATCTGCAATCTGTGCCCTTTAAAAATCTAGTACACTTTCTCCCAGTCTTTCTTTTTGGTGAGCCAGAACTTAAGTGGAATTCCTAGGCTGCAGTGATCAACCTGTAGGATATATTTGGTGTTATTTTACTTTTGGATTCATCTCTAGGGTTCCACTTGGCTTAATCTGTTTTGAATACTACAGATGCTTAGCTGTGTCTGAAAGTTACATGCATAGTCTGGTGTGGTGGTGACCTGACGTTGATAGGTTCATAGGTTCATACTAGGCTATCTGCCCAAGGGCATTTATAAGCCTAGCCCATAGTTATGTGGCTTTCGCCACCCCTTTAGTTTGAATAAAACTAAGCCTATTATTTTGCTGTGCCTCTGTCAAGCAGTGACACTGAAGTAATCCCTGGGGTGTATCTGCGATCTCCCATCCATTGGTCAAGATTCCTCTTGAACAAGGCCAGCGAGGTGCTCTGCCTCACATGTACCAGGATCCTGTTCCACAGCATAGGGAGTCTCTGGGTGATGAATCTGTCCCTCCAGCACGTTCTATTAATAACCATGTCAAGGTTTAAGTCTCCCGCCCTTGTGGTTCTGAGGGATCTAGATTTTTTGAGGTGAAGCATATTCATCAAATCTGGGTTTGACATGGCCTTATATGTCAGGCACAGGTCACCTCTGAGCAAGCGGTTTGAGACTGAATAGAGCTGGAGTTCTTTCAGTCGGGCAGCATAAGACATATTTTTGAGACCCTTTATCCTTTTGGTGAGGAACTTTTGGGGCCTTTCCAGCTGCTGCAGGTGTCGGGTCAGATACATTCCGAATGGGGCATTGTACTCTATCATAGGTCTAATGAGTGATGAGTACAGGGGGACGATGACCTCCCTTGATCTAGATGTGAATCCCTTCATGATCAGGTGGGCAATGTAGAAGGTTTTCCTGACTACTTTAGCAGCATGAGTGTCAAACGAAAGGCTAGTGTCAACCTGGGTCCCCAGGTCCCTGATGACTTCTTCTGTGCTCAGTGGATTGCCGCCTATATGGTAGCTAGGGGCAACCTTGTTTTTCCCGAAGGGTATGACTATGCATTTCTTGGCGTTTAATTTTAGGCCATGGCTCTGGCACCAGTTATCTGTTTCTGTGAGGCCCTTCTGAAGGATATCTGTGTCAGAAGTGTTTTCGACTATGGCGCCCAGTTTGCAGTCATCTGCAAACTTTGTCAGCCATAACCCTCCTGTGTTTGCTTGTACTTCAGAAAAGTAGATGCCGAACAAGAGTGGACCCAGGACTGAGCCCTGTGGGACACCACTTGTGACAGGCTTTGAGTCTGACATGGCGCCAGCAACTCTGACCCTGTGGGTTCTGTCACTTAGCCAGTTTGCAACCCATCTTGTGATGTATGGGTTTACATTCAAGCTGATGAGTTTTTCGATGATACCTGAGTGGGGTATTGTGTCGAAGGCCTTTGCCAGGTCGAGGTAGGCTGTATGGACTGCCTTTCCCTCATCAATGGCCTTGGTGACTGTTTCGAAAAAGTCAACCAAGTTTAAGAGGCATGATCTGCCTTTGACAAAGCCAAACTGGGTTGGATCCAAAGTCTGCAATTTCCCTATGTCTTTATGAGTTCCATTATGATCCTCTCCATGGCTTTGCAGATAAGGCTTGTCAAGCTAATGGGACTGTAATTTCCAGGGTCGGTGGGGCACCTTGTGAAGTGGGACCATAGACGCGGTGCGCCACTCCTTGGGTGAGTATCCTGAGGTGATGCTAAGATTAAACAGCTGTCCTAACTGCGGGTTTAATTCCTCATTGAGTTTGTGGAGCACACAGCCGAGGACACCATCCGGTCCCATGGATGCTGTGTTTTTTGCCTTGGAGAGAGCAGTTCTCACCTGGGCGTTGGAGATGTTTGGGGGGCTACAATCCTCTGGTATAGATATCTCTCCTTGTGGGGGGGAGGGGGGGGGGGAGTTTGCACTGAACCTGTCAGCCAGTATGTTGGCAATGTGTGTAGGTTCAGTAATCTTCACATCATTTTGAACTAATTCTGAGCATATCTGGGAGTTTCCTCCTAGGTTTCTAATGTAGCTAAAGAAGAAGGCCTTATGATTGTCTTTTGTGTCCTTGGCAATTTTTCTCTCGAAATTTGCCTTGGATGATTTTATGAGAGCTCTTAGTTTTTTACTTATAATGATCAAAGGAGTCTTACCTTTCAAGGATTTTGCTCTATCTTGTAGTAGCTTCCTCCTTTTGTTGTAGAGCTTGTTTATGGCTGGGGTCCACCAGACTGGACGCTTGCCTTTGGTACAAAGAGTCTTAGTTTTGTTTGGGATTGCCTGATCCATGCAGTCCTGTAGGTGCTGGAAGAAGGCATTTGTAAGTGATTCAGCGGTTTGAGTAATGTTTACCATTGGCTCGGGGGCCTTAAAGGAGACCACACTAGTTTTTAGAAGTGTGAAGTCGGCTTTTGAGAAGTTTTTCACTGTGGTCTTTTTTATTTCATGTGGGGGCGGGATGAGTACCTCCAGCGAGATTAGTTTATGATCTGATCTCACCAGTGAGGGGTATACTTCTGGTGTTGAACATTGTGATCCCATGTTCGTGATGAGATCAAGTATGTTTTCTCCTCTTTTGGGGATGGTGACTAGTTGTTCCATGGCATTTGAGTTTATGAACTCCAGGAACCCTTGGGCTAGAGTGTTTGGGCTTGAGTAGTGTTCCCAGTCTATATTAGGGTAGTTGAAGTCACCTAGTATGATGGTGTTTGGAGATGCATTTAATCCTTCCAGTGTTTTCAGGAAGGCCATGTGAGGTTCCTGAGTTTGAGAGGGTGGCCTGTAACATGCTACAAATTGCAGAGCAGTCTTGCCTATGGTTAATTGCACCTGGATGGTCTCCGATGCATTGTGCGTTGCCACCAATCTAGAGGTGTGGGTGTCCTTTATGAATATGGACACCCCCCTCCTTTTTTGGTGTTGTCTGGATTTTGGGGCCGGAATGCCTGATATGAGGTGAAACCTGATAGTGCTGGGGTGCTCTCAGGATCCTTGAACCAGGTTTCTGTCACAGCACAGACATCGATGTTCTCCATACTGAGAAGGGCCTCGAGTGCGTGCATCTTGAGATTGAGACTTCTGGCATTGAGCAGCATTACCCTTAGTTTTTTTCCTTTTTTGTGTTCTAGGGTGGTAGGTTTAGAATTTGAGCCTTGCCTAAAAAGGCACTATGGGGTGGCAAGAGCCTTTGCCAATATCCGAAGCCCAGGGGTGACAGGTGCAAGCGTCCCTTGCGAAGCAGCGTGGCTTGTCCAGCATGTCATCCCAGGCAGACAGACATTGGATCCCCTTTGAATGACACCAGAATTTAAGCCAATTATTAAAGCTGATCATCTTATCACTGTATTGTGGCATCATTCTAGGTGAAGGTAGGATACTGCTCAAGGTCAGGGTCATACCTGCTTGGGCTACATAATCAGAGAGCTCCTCAATGTCTCTTTTCTTGTAGTCCAAGGAGGTACGTCTCAGGTCGTTGACACCAGCGTGGACAATGACTGAGTCGTACTTGTACCTGCTGTTGAGAGACCTGAGTGCTTGCGTTGTGCCGGATTCTAGCGCCCGACAGGCAGCTTACTGTGACCTTCTCCTTACTCAGTCTGGTGAGTGGGACGTCAGTGAAGACTTCGGCTGTGCTAGTTTTTTTGGATGGCCCTTTTCATGTGAATTTCTGTATGAAATGTTTCAATAAGACTTTTGGGGTTTCCTAGACTAGGTAGCAAAACTTCTGCACTACAGATGATACTCCCCCTCCCCGTTTGGACCATTCACAGTAGGAGTGGGATTTTTCACTTCTTTGGAGTGAAAACTTAACTTGCAGGTCATCCTCCAAGATTTGCACTTGAGTCTGTTGTGGTAGTGGCAGTAGTGCCTCTGGCAGTTGTGGTCTTTCATTATGTCTATCATTGGCGAGGGAAGGTCTTTTCAGCATATGTCCGGTTTTGGGGATCTTTCACCAAAGATGAATCTGTCTTAGATTTGGTCTTCAGTGACCAAATACTACAGTTGCAGGGTTCTTTGGCAGAACACAACCTTCAAAGTCTTGCTGGCAGATTTTGCTGTCCCTCCATTTTGGAGGAATAATTATACTGCTATTATTGGCTGACCAAGGACTGGACTGGATCTTTCATCTTTTATGGACTCTAAGAGGAGAGGGGTATAGCCACAGCATTGTACAAATATATTTTCAAAGATTTTTGTTAGCATTTTTAGTGGGGCTAACATTAAACAAATTTTTTTCTTTGTGTGCATGAGATACACAACTCAACTGAGTCTGTGTTCTCTTTAAAGTTGTTCTTTTTTCTTCACTGATTACATCACTAATTTGTGATGATTGGTTTGATGTTCATGTTTCACTGTTGCAATCATTACATTTGGGTAATCTGCTGGGAGGTTGCCCTTAGTCGGCCTGAATTCCAAAGTCTTTGGTCCTGTGTCGGTTGCTGTCTTCTCTTCCATGACGTCAGGTAGTCAGGGGTATAAAACATGCAGCAGACGCCATTTTCTTTAGTCTTTCTTGCCGCGCGGTGACCGAAGCAGAAGCATTTCACAAGTGCCGGTTGGTCGACTACTGAAATATTCTAGTTTGAGTTTCACAGCCAAAGTCTTCACTAAAGCGAAGTACCCCATTTCTTGCCTTTTACCGATGTCATAAAAAGTTAATAATTGTATTTGTGGGAAGCAAATACCTCAAGTTTTTCCATTTATACTGTATTCCTTGTCTAGGCCCTGATCACAATGTGCCTTAGATTTAACTACCCAGAGATGTCGTCAGATAGCAATCCGACTACCGGTGTACATAACGCAAAGAAAAGGACAGAGAAAGGCAGTAGAGATCCAAAACCAACGATTAAGCTTCTCCTACGCCAGTCGCCAGTTTGCCGATACTCAGTGAGGCGCCTTCACAGCCCCTGATATCCGCTACCTTCGAGTCACAGGCCTCTACCGACACCCATGTGGACTCCTGCATGCCGCAAGATACTCAAGGTATTGGACCGACTGATGCATCTCCCTCGGATGGCTCTGGAGCCGCTGAGCAGGCACCGGCTTCTGAGGGTGTATTCAGACCTCAACATTTGTACATCAAACAGACGACAGCTGCAAAACCAAATACAAAAGCAACTTCTAAAACTAAAAAAATGACGCATGACCCACGTGCACAGGCCTTTATGCCTAAAAAACAGATGATCAAAATGGGTGAAGACCTTATTACCTTGATCAGGAGTACCCGTCCCACTCCAGATAAGAGGCCTAGGCAAGACACTGATTATGAATCTTCAGATCAGGTTTCTATTTCGTCTGATTCGTCTTCTGATTAGGAATTATCTATACCTCCCTATGAGGAGTCTGTTCCATTAGCATCTCCTCCTGAGGATTATTCATTTGGAGAAACCTTGCAGGGAACATTTTCACTGAGGGAACATTTTCACTGAGGGAACATTTTCACTGGGAGTCAAGACTTCTCAGAATCAAAAAAGAGGCTCAGGGATTTCCTTCTCCCTCAGCACAAACCTTTAGCCATTCTCCCCGTTTTAGACATTGTGGATGATGTGTTTTCGGAGTCGAGCTTGACCCCTGACTCTCTACTTCCGGCTCCCAGTAAGCCTGACCGATATAGGGTCCCTGACTCACATAAATTCTTATTTAGAAACCCCACTGCTGATCTTGAAACTATTTCACAGGGGTCCAAAGGGAGTTAAGGCCTCAACAGCAAAAAATCCTACCCCCTCTGACAGATTCAAGGGCACTGGACAGATGGGGAAAAAGGTTTATACATCTGCAACCTTGGCAATCAGGGCCTTAAACTGTCAATTTCATATGCTTAAGTACCAACATGTTATGGGATTACTTAAACAGAAAATTATGTTGATTTCAGAATGTGCAGAAAATAAAGAATTGCAGGAATTATTGCATGCAGCTGAACAAGTTGGAAAGCATACTTTGCAATGTGGTTTTGATTATTTAGAGGCTTCCTGCAGGGCCGCAGTTACTGGATCTGTGATTAGGAGGCATGCCTGGTTAAAGGAACAAAATTTGCCTGATCATGTTAAAGCTAAATTGCTAGATGCACCTTTACAGCATGATTCTTTGTTTGGAATTAAGACATAAGAGGTTTTAAAGAAAATGGAAGACAAAGCTAAGTCTATGCAAATTGTTAAATACTTCTTACAAGTGCAGCCACCAAGATTTAGTAGACACTGGCCTGCAAAAACTGGTCCTTTACTGTGTCAGAGCTCAAAGGGGCAAATCCAGATGCCCTAAGGGTTCCAGATACCAGGTGCAAGATTCATACAGGTCAAAGCAATTGGGCGCTTCCACCTCCAAATCTGGAGGAGATGAAGTGCAAACCTACAGAAAGCAATCCCAATTACTTCCCTCTGCCTACACCAAGCACCCATAGGGGGAACATTAGCACTTTTTGCTCAAAATTGGCATTTAATAACCCAGAACATGTGGGTACTAAACATATCACAGGGATACAGATTCCATTTCCACACTCTGCCAATTGCAAATGGTTGGCCAGATCTGCCATAAAATCAATGGGCAGAGGCACAAAAACAGGTTACGACCCTCATGGAAAATGGGGGCCATTCAGAGAGTACCAGAACAGAAAAAAGGACAAGGTTTTTACTCAACTGTTCTTGGTACCCAGAAAGCACAAGGCCTGGCGGCCAATACCGGATTTATCGATTCTGAGCACATTCCTGGACATTCCAAAATTCAAAATGCAGACTTTCCAGCAGCTTCTGCCGATGCTGGGCAAGAATGCTTGGCTGGTGACTTTAGACTTTAAAAGAGGCATACCTGCATGTCCCAATAAGACAGTCGTGCAGAAGATACCTCAGATTCAAGGCTGGCTTTATGCATTACCAATTCTCTGCACTGCCCTTTGGCTTATCTACTGTGCCCAGGGTCTTTACAAAATGCCTGGCACCAGTAATTGCATTTTGCAGACAAAGAAGTATACAAATGTATCCTTACTTGGACGACTGTCTCATTCAAGCAGAGAAAAAGGACACTACTTTGATACCTGGCATTTGTGAAAAGGCTTCTTACATGCCTAGGGTACACAATAAATAAAAAGAAATCACAGCTGGTACCCTGTCAAAAGATAGCATTCCTGAATGCAAGCTTGAATACAACTGCCCAGATGGCTTACCTCACGCCAGACAAAGGCAACTGACTGCTTACTTCAAACTGGCAACAAAAACCCAGTCTTCTGCAAGACAAATTCTGCAGGCTTTGGGCTTCATGGCATCTTACATCCTATTAATTCCATATGCAAGACTGCATATGAGGAAACCTCAATGGTGTCTAAAGAGTTTATGGACTCAACCTACACACAGTCTGGAAACAATGATTCCTCTCATTCCCTGCCTGCAACAGGAGTTTCTGTGGTGGGCAAAGGCCTGTCACCAAAACATGGGATGGCCCTTCACTCTAGCCCCTGCCAGCCAAACTTTAACAGACGCATCAGATTATACCTGGGCGGCCCACATGGCAGGAAGATGCATTCAGGGCATGTGGGCACCAAAACAAATGCATCTACATATCAACAGAAAGAGATGCTAGCTGTTCAAAATGCCCTAACAGCCTTCAAGGACTTACTTCATCCAGGGCAACTACTTTTAAAGATGGACACCACCACAGTCATGTGGTATATAAACAAGCAAGGGGGCAAACACTCATACCCCTTTGCAAATTAGCCACGACACTGTGGGACACAGCTTTGACCTACCAAATACATTTTCAAGCTCAATTCCTGCCAGGAAAACAAAACACTCTGGCAGACTATTTAAGCAGAAACCTTATGGATCTTCACGAGTGGAAGCTAAATCCACAAGTCTTCAGCATAACAGAGAAATGGGAGAGTCCAGACATAGATCTATTTGCCTCTCCTCAAAATGATCAATTGAAAACATTCTGCACAAGGACTTATCACAGACAAGCATGGAAAGTGGACACCCTATCCTTCAGTTGGAAAAACCTATCTGTTTATGCCTTTCCTCCTCTGCCTCTTCTATCCAAGGTCCTCATAAAAGTCCAAGAGAAGCCAAAGATATTAATTGCCCCAGACTTGGCCCCACCAATACTGGTACCCAGTCCTAAGGAACTTGTCTCAATACCCAGCTTGGACCTTGCCTCAAAGACCACGACTACTGTCCCAGCAAAACAATCATATCCTGCACAATCAACTACAGACCCTGAACCTGGCAGCATGGCTAATCATGTAATCATGTAATCATACAAACGACACCTTTCAGTAAAGCTGTGATGGATGTCATTTTTGGAAGCCAAAAGGCCTAGTACTAGAAAATTTTATGCTGACAAATGGAAGTGATTCTGTGCTTGGAATCGAGCACAAGGAACTGATACAGCAGAACCACATATTCCTCGGATATTACAATACTTGACTGAGATGCTTGACAAAGGCCTGTCTTTCTCATCAGTCAAATTCCATGCCTCTGCCATTTCAGCTCATTACAATACTGAGCCACCACTCTCTTCACATCCTTTAGTAAAGCAGTATCTTAGAGGAGCAAAAAATTTAAGGCCTCCTAGAAGAGCACCATTACCTGCATGGGACCTCAATTATGTGTTGGAAAAGCTCACCCTGCCTTTATTTGAACCAGCTGCTACTGCTGATATAAAGTTCTTATCATGGAAGACGGCTCTGCTACTAGCTATTACTTCAGCAAGAAGAGTTTCAGAGCTACAGGCCCTCATTGCTGTAGAGCCTTTTATCATATTTTACCCAGACAGGATGTCTCTGAGGACAAATCCTACTTTTCTGCCTAAGGTGAATTTCATTGTGGCTCTTAACCAAACAATTCATCTGCCAACTTTTTATCCCATTCCATAGAACAAAGGGGAGATAATTCTGCATTCCTTGGACGTACACAGACAGCTAAGATTCTACTTGAGCATGGACTAAAGCTCTAAGAAAAACTGAGTAATTACTAGTGTCATATGCTGCAGGATCAGAAGGAAAGGCTATTTCAAAGCAGACAATTTCAAAGTGGATAAGCCACTGCATCCGCTTCTGCTACTTACACCATGATAAACCTGTGCCCAAGGGCATTAGGTCTCATTCCACCAGAGCTGCAGCTACTTCAGCAGCCTTTCTCAGAGGAGTACCAACCAAAGACATTCTAGAGGCTGCTACTTGGAGCTCTGTTCACACTTTTACAAAGCATTACCATTTGCCTCTCTACTCTAAGTCCTGGGCAGGCTTTGCCACTGCAGTGCTGCACGGCCTTTTAGCCACACCTAATGCTGTTTAGCTCCAGTCTCACAACCTTAGCTTTGAGATTCTACCCAAATGTAATGACTGCAACAGTGAAACACGAAGGACATAGTACAGTTGTGTACACTTTACCATAAATGTAGATGTTCGAGTGTATTCACTGTTGCAGTCCAAGTTACTCTCCCGCCATCCCCCTGTCATTCTAAAGTATATCTTTCCTTCTCTATCTTCTACAACCTATGTGGTGTATTTCCTTGTAGATGAAGGTAAAGTTTATATTGGCTGGCAGTTGGTAGTTTTTGCCGTTTTTTTTGTTTTGTGTTTCTACCACTATTCACCCTTGTTCTTGGTCAATTAATTTTTAGGTCCATTTACTCTCCCTTGCCTATTGCTTCCTTTTATTACAGTTTCTTCTAAATTAATCTACCTTTTCTGTTTTCTCTTGTACATCCCATACTCTTGAATACTATTGTTAGCATTTTGTTTCTCTATTTCCTTTCTACAGTTGTGCAGCTTTAAATTATCTATTCTGGTATTTTCTTCTATAGCTGTGACTGTTTAAAAAAGTTGTCATCGCATCTTTACCTTCTAACTTCTGGTGTAGTGTCTGTTTTACTGGTTTAATTTTGGTATTATGGCTGATGAGGAGAAAGGCCCTGTGGGGGTTCAAAAAATGTCATTAGTGTGGGCACAAAATTCCTTTATGAAATGCACACACTTTGTGTATACTGCTTAGGCCCCTTGCACTTACAGGAAGAGTATACTATATGTCATGGATTTAATCCCAGAGCTATTATGGAAAGAAAAAAAACTCATTCTTAGAGGATTGCTTCCTTCCTCTTTTGAAGAGGCTTTATCTAGTGCTTCACTTGTGTAATCTAAGAAATCCAAATCACTATCTCTGAGCCCTTCCACATCTTCCTCAAGGGCATTGGATCAGTTTAGAAAAAGTCCTGTGTTGGATCACACTCCTCCATTGGATCATAAGAAAAGAATATCAAAAATATTGGATCAGACTTTGTCGTCTGTTCTGAGCCAAAAAAGAAAATTAATTTTTGGATCCGACCTCAGTGTGTGATCCAAAACATAATACGATAGTCATCGGATCAGACTGCCTCAGATCAAAGAAATTGTCCGGTCTGCCTACTTCAAGCCTAATTGTCTTACCAAGGACCAGATATTCCCCTTCCGTGGACCCTGTCCTCTCCAGTGACCCTTCAGCCTTTTTGGAAAGACCCAAGTCTCCATCTCTAATTTCCACTCACTCTTCCAGAAGTTTTAAGGAAGAAGATGTGGAGAGATTGGCGAGAAGAATTCTCTCTGCACAGAGCCTGACTGGTGTCCTTTGACTCCTACCCCTTTGGGTCAGGAGGTCCGATCTTCCACTATCCCCCACCTTACCATTTCCTCCTCTGATTCCTACCATGATTTCAGAGTGCTTGGATCAAAGCCAGCCAGCTCTGTCTGCCTGGTATCCGAGGATATCCTTATTCTCTGATCCGAGACTTGCTCTGAGCACTTTGGCTACTCTGTCGATTCCAAGGTGTTAGAGTTGACTCCAAAGTATTCAAAGCTGTCTCTGCATCTCAGGATCTCCACATGGGTTAGTTCAGCTCTTACTTCTGCCGTGGGGGAATTTTCCTTAGAGCATGGAAGGACTATAGACCCGGGGTCTATCCCTCTCTGGGGAGGTCTGCCTTTGAGGTTATGGAGAGAGCCTTGTCTGTCTGAGCAACACAGATGGTCCCTACTTCCTTGGATCCTTAGTCCGCAGTCTTAGTCTTCGTTGTGCTTGGAGTCTTACCTCTCTTCTCCACAGGAACAGCTGGTACCAAAACCCCAAGCTTCCTAATGGGGTTTCTTGACTATTGCTGATAATCTCCCCAGAGCACCCCACTGAGGTGGGCCCTAAGAAGAAGACGTAAGAAGAAGCAGTTTGAGTCCCCAAAGGAATCTTATCACAGAAGATACCGACTTTGAAGGTGAAGGGTCCCCAAGGTCATCTGATGGTTTCATTCGGAGACATCCTTGAAATCCTGAAACAGGTGGCTGGAAGCCCAGCAATTCTTCGTCCAAGCAGTCTGTATTCCTGAAGGTGTTTGGTATTGGCCCAGTGTACCTCTTGGGTGACTTTGCCTGCCAACAAACTCATTGAGTTGATCTCTCAGCGGGTACGGAAGGATCCTGAAACCATCGAATCAGTACTTTGGAGACCTGACAAAATTATGGCAGCACCGGAGGACAAGCAGTTTTGGGCAAAAGGGATGCCAGTTGATGCCATAATCATGGTGGCAGCCACCAAGAAGGAACTTGCTGAGGAGAGTTCCGCTGTTCATCACCCCCCCCCCTCACGAGAAGTCTCGGGTGATGGACAGGTTTGGGAAGTGTCTATACTTCAGATAGTTCATAGACCTTAAGGTCTATGAACTATCTGACACATTTTAGCAGGTTACAGAGAGACCTCATTAAGGAACTTTGTGATACTCTCTCATGATCAATTTCTTTCTGAAGTACAAGCATCTGTGACTTCTCAGATGGCTACCCTGCAGTTGATTTCCAATTCTTCCTTGAGGCTTATTTTGAGCATAGCTGAAGGAATTTCATGGGCAGTGAGTTCAGGCTTTTCCATAAGGATCCCCTTATGTGATTTTGCAGAGCCCTTCAAGTCTTCATTCATTAATGCTCCTGTTGACAGCATGTTTTTGTTTGGACCCAAAGTAAAAGACACATTATCCAGTTGTGAAAAGGACAAAGACCCTGTCTTTCCATGGGCATACTTTTTTCCACCCCTCAAAGGTCCTTTTCCAGGAATCAGTGAGGTAGTGGAAAAATGTGGTTCAAAAAGTCCCAGGGATCTTTCCAGGACACATGTGGAGGTAGTTCCCCCAGGGGTAGAGGGGGAACTCCAGTGGTAGATGCCCCTGTGACAGAGGGGACCCACAAAACCAAAAGGTCCAGAGAGGGTCCACAAAACCAAAAGGTCCAGAGATTCTTTTGCAGACCCTTTGAGTGTTCCTGAAAGGAAGCCCAGCCCTCCTCTGGAGGCAATTGGAGGTCGACTTTCCCTGTACCAGAGAGCCTAGCTAGAAATAACAGATACTTGGGTGCAGAGGATCATTTCCAGAGGTTTTAAAATACCATTTTCCCTTCCTTCTCCAACTTCAATAAAAATCTCCTCTATTCCACCCAGTCATTGGGAACAAGCAGCAATTCAGGTACAAAGGCTGCTAGAAAAAGTTATTCAAGAGGCTATTGGCCCTGAGGCCCTTACAAGCCTAACCAAGAATTTAACCCATGATGCAACAATTCAGCACCTTTTGCCACTGTCTAGTAGGGACACAGGTGGAATCTCAGGGGTGTACTTTCTTCTCCCCATCCAGTTATCAAGGTTGCACTTAAAAAGGTTTAATATGGTACTCTGCTTTATGTGAAGAGTGAGTCTCTTACACAAAAG
Organism: Protopterus annectens; assembly: GCF_019279795.1. NCBI lineage: Eukaryota > Metazoa > Chordata > Ceratodontiformes > Protopteridae > Protopterus > Protopterus annectens. Next base: position 821,092,296 of record NC_056725.1, read on the forward strand.
GTGGAATCTCTGGGACACAAATCTATCCCGCCAAAAAGTCCTATTGATTTCACAGACCAGGTTGAGGTCACGTGCACAGGTTACTCGAGTGGAGTTTGATTTGCCGATATGCAGCAGTCCCAACAGGGCGGGGTCTGAGATTGCTTTGTATGCCAGACAGAGTCACCTCTGAGGAGTCTGTATGAGATTGAGTAGAGGGACGATAGATATTTGAGGCCCTGGATTCTCCGGGTGAGGAACCTCTGTGGTCTCTCCAGCTGCGGCATGTGCTTTGTGAGGTACATGCCGAATGGAGCATTGTACTCAGTAATGGATCTTACAAGGGAAGAATACAGGGATGTTTTCACCACCTTATACCTAGATGAGATACCCCTACTAATGAGGTGAGCCACCTAGAAAGCTTTCCATACAACGGAGGCAATATAGTGGTCAAACTTCAGTTTGCTATCAACCTGAGTGCCCAAGACCCTCATGGCTGATTGCCTGCTTAGTGGCTTATCAGTGTGATAATTTGTGGGGACATGATTCTCCCCAAAAGGGATGATGACGCATTTTTTGAGATTCAGTTTGAGGCCATGTTTCTGGCACTAGTCATTTGTGTGGGTGAGACCCTCTTGGAGAATGTCCACATTACTAGTGGAATTGATGACAGCACCCAGCTTGTAGTTATCTGCAAACTTGGTCAGTCATAGCCCACCAGATTTGGCCTACACCTCTGAGAAGTGTATCCCAAACAGCAGAGGGCCCAAGACTGATCCCTGGGGTACACCCCTTGTTACGGGCCTACTACTTGATGTGGCTTCCCCTATTTTGACTAGGTGGGTTCTATCAGTGAGCCGTTTTGCTACCCATCTGGTAACATATGGATTGATGCCTAGTTGAGAAAGTTTATCTATTATACCAGAGTGGGAAATAGTATCTAAGGCCTTGGCCAGGTCAGGGTTCGCGGTGTGCACAATCTTCCCCTAGTCTATGGCCTTGGTGACCGTTTCAAAGAAGTTGACCAAATTTAACAGGCATGACCTCCCTTTGACAAAATCGAGCTGTGAGATAGTGTCTGGATGCTGCCAATGTCCTTGTTAATGAGGTCCATGATAATTTGGTCCATGGCCTTGCAAATCAGGCTAGTTAAGCTGATGGGTCTGTAATTTCCTGGATCGGTGGACACTCCACCTTTGTGCAAAGGAATAACAGTAGCTGTCCTCCCACTCGGCTGGGATGCAGCCGGTACTCAGGCTTTGGTTGAATAGGGTGCCTAATGGTGCTGCAAGTTTCTGCCTCAGTTCATGTAGGATGCAACCTGGGATGTTATCGGGTCCCACAGAGTCTGTATTTTTTGCCTTTGAGAAGGCCAGGATGACTTGCTCCGTGGAGATGAGGGGGCCAGGTACTGGGATGTCCTGTTTTACTGATGGAGAGAGAGAGGAGTGAAGTTTTCATTGAACGTGTCTGCCAGCAGGTTGGCTATATCTACAAGGTTTGTGTATGTGGTGTCCTTGACCACCAGTTCTGAGCAGATCTGGGTGCTTCCCTTGAGATTGCGGACATATGTGAAGAAAGCCTTTTGATTGTCTTTAGTAGATGTGGCCAGTTTGGACTCTGCTTTGGAGTATTTCACTAGTGCTCTTATTTGCTTGTTCAGACTAAGGAGAGAGTGCTTCCAGTTAGGCACCTGCTCCTTCTTGGTCCTGGACAGCAATTTTTTTTCCTTTTATTATAGTTTATTTATTGTAGATGTCCACCAGATATGTTTACTCTTCCTTGAGGAGGATAATTTTGTCCTGTCTGGTGTTCCTGATTCAATGCAGCTATATAAATGCTCATGTAGTACTTTGGTGTAGGTTTGGACATATGTGCCAGTTCCTGTGGAGGGGAGGGGGCTGTGAAGCTGTTTATAAATTCGCTCAGGAGATTGTAATCAGTTTGAGAAGTTTTTTTTTGTTTGTTTGACCCTAGCTGGGGGGGGTGGGGTGACATTGAACGTGACTGCTTTATGGTCGGATCTTACCAGGGATAATGACACTGTAGGGATGCTGCAGTGGTTACTCATGTTGGTTAATACCAAGTCCAAGATATTTTCACCTCTTGGGGTGTCAACCAACTGGTCCAAGGCATTTGCATCGACAAAATCAGGGAATCTCTGGGCATTTGTGTTTTGGCATGAGTATTTCTTCCAGTCTGTGGTTGGATAGTTAGACGCCCAGGATCAGGGTAAAGGGTTGAATCTTGATAGATTTGAAGAGGTCCAGATAGGTCGAGTGGGCATCTTGATTGAGAGCTGGAAGCCTATATCTAGCTATGATTTGAACAAGAGTCTTGTCAGTTAAGAGCACCTGAAGTATTTCCTGTGCATCATACTATTTGACCAGCTTAGAGGTGTGTACGTCTTTTTTTTTATATATTGCAACTCCACCTCCTTTTGTTGTGCTGCCCACGGTTTGGGGTCTGAAAGAATGATAGAATGAGTAACCTGGTATAGATGGGGTGCTCTCTGCAGCTTTGAGCCAGGGTTCTGTGACTGCATAAATGTCCGCTTTTTCCAGGGTTAAGAATGCTTGCAATGAATGCAGTTTCACATTTAGACTCCTAGCGTTCAGCAGCTTGACCTTTGCTTTACTTTTTGATGACATTTTCATATTGGTAGATGTGAAGTTGTTCAATCTCACCGTTCATTCTTACAAATGGGTTTGGAGCCGATCCCTCGGCTCCCAGTGGGCCGCCTTCACAAGCTCGAGGTTTTCGAGTAGCTCTAGGCCAAGTTCCTATACCATGATGTTCTCTGCCTCACCTCAGATCTAGTTTGCCGCTGCAACAGATCGGAGGTAGAGAGTGGAGCTCGGACCAGTATTTTCATTTTTCAAAATTTACTATATAGTTATCTATAAGAATTTTTTTCAGAAAGTGTGTTGTCCTAGTTTATCATTGACTATTTTAGTCACTTTCTTAATTATTTCTGACGAAATATCTTCATTTGTAGAGCGACTGCTCTTAGGCCTTCATTGGCCGTGTTTTTAGTTAGTCCTTAACCTGTTTAGAGTGTGCTTAACTCTTTTATATCCTGTTAGTGTGAGAATATTGTTCCTTGTAGCTGAATCTTTGCTGTTGTAGCCTTGAATCGTTAACTGTTTATCCTAGCTAGTGTGTGTTTGTCTAGACAGTTATAGATCAGCCACTATGGCTGATCAAAGAGAGAAAGAGACAAAAGTCAGGGTTCAAGAAATGCCCTAAGTGCAGACAAAAAATATCCATAACTGATTTACATGTAAATTGTGTATACTGTTTGGGTGCATTCCATCTTCAGGAGGACTGTTCCATTTGTCATTCATTCAGCAGCAGGGTTTTGTTAGAATGTAGGAGAAATCTAATGGATAGAGGTTGTTTGAAACCTGAATTTCAGGAATCTCTTTATAAGGCTGACCAGACTTCCAAATCTTCCAAGAGATCCAAGTCTTCGAAGCCGAAGTCTTCTGCTTCAAAATTGGCCGAGAAGGTGTGGTCACCGGTTCCACAGTCTTTTGAACCAAGCAAGTTTTTCGGAGCCGGTCCCCGGTATTGGAGCTGTCTCCGAAGTTTTGCAATTGCCAGTCTTACAATTGGTGGCTTCATCGATCCCTTCAACTCGTTCTTCAAGGAGCCTTTGCATTGTGGACCGAGTGGTGCATAGGCTCCTCCAGAACCCGATATTAGACAAATTGCTGTTGGTTCCGACCCAACTGTTCTCGGAGCTGAACACGTCCTTGCCTACTGTGTCTGCTCCTCCGAGCTGAGCAGGGACTTCAGAGCCAGAGGAGGTAGAACTGATGATGGTGGAACCCTCGGAGCCGAGGCCTGTTCCAGTGCAATCAGCTCCGTCGAGTCAGACAACTTTGATGCCTTTCGAGGAGTCTTGGAGCCAACACTCTCTGGTCGGCTCTGGTAGGGAGAGTCAAACTGATGTTGGTTCTGACCCTTCCTCTGAGCTTTGGCACGGATGAGCTTTGCTCCTTCCTCTGGTTCAGAGCCCACTGTTTTGGTGCCGGGGAGGTTGCCGTCTTCTTCCGAACCAGCTACCTCTTTGCATCGGAGCAGTGGGGCCTTCGATGCCATGAGGAGAGTTGTGTCTTCTAAGACACCCACTTCACCAGGCATCAACTAGTTCAACCCAGGGACCTCACTCTGAATCTGTATTCCCAGTTAAGAATTACTGTAAATTTCGGCAAGTCTGCATTGTCACCATCACAGCATACTTCCTTTATCGTAGCAGATTTAGACACCACTACCGCCATGGTAAAACTGCCCTTTGAAAGAATAGTTCCACTTTGGCAACAGGCATCAGACATTCTGACACAAAACAAAGTACCAGCCTCTCAAGTTTTAAAACTGCTAGGTACTATGGCAGGATCTCTTATAGCAGTTCCTCTAAGGCGCATGCACATGAGAATTCTTCAATGGTTACTCTTCACCCATTGCTCTTACTAACAACATCCAATGTCATTCTTGATAATCATTACAGATTCTTGCAAAAAGGATCTACAATGGTGGTTTACCAGCCACCATGTAACAATAGGTCGCCCATTTGTTCTTCCCCTGCCATCAGCCACGGTGACCATGGACGCTTCTTTGATAGGGTGGGGGGGCGTTTTCAGAGAACAGCCTAAGGCACCTGGTCAGAAGCAGAGTCACAATTGCACATCAATGTCCTGGAGATGAAAGCGGTCCTTTTGGCATTGCAGTACTTCCAAGACTCTCTTCCTCTGGGAACGATTGTGATTCAGACCAACATATCACTAGTCTGGTATATCAACAAGCAAGTGGGAACCAAGTCTTATCCCTTGTGTTGAGAGGCCCTAAGAGTCTGGCAATGGGCTGTATCCACCGGGCGCTTTTTGATAGCGATGCACATCCTGGGGAAATCCAATGTGATTGCGGACAAACTAAGCAGAGCCTTGATACCGCATGAGTCGTCCCTCAAAGGCGACGTAGCAGAGATGATATTCCACAGATGGGGCCAGCCTTGCTGCGACCTGTTTGCATCCCCCATGAATGTAAAATGCAGAAGCTACTTTGCCCTGAATCCCCCACCAGGGGAAAACCCAAGGGATTCTCTCTTCCAAGTTTGTCCCCTGGGACTTCTATATGCATTTCCACCCATTGCCCTGATTCCAAAATTTCTGCAGAAAGCCAAAGCCTTGGGGAGGACTGTAATTCTGATAGTCCCTTACTGGCCTCAACAGATTTGGTTCCCCTTCCTTCGACTCTACCAACTAGAGGAGCCTTGCATTCTGGACCTAGTTCCAGATCTGCTGACACATTCATCAGGGGCTCTTCATCCTTCACTTCACTCCCTCAAATTGACAGCTCCGATTTCCAACATAGCTACGTCCCACAATCCTTCCTCTGAGGTGCAGCATATCCTTGTATCGTCACACAAAGCTTCAACCAGAAAGTTATACACCAGCAGGTGGAAGCGGTTTGCTTTCTGGGCTTCTTAAAATTATATTGACCCAAATCTCACCCCAATTGCTAGCATATTCGAGTTCTTGACTAAGCTTTCTAATGAAGGTGCTGCGGCAGCTACCATACATGTTCAATTGGCTGCAATTTAAAAATTTTCACCTCTGATCGGAAGGTTCTAATCTTATGTCTCACAGGTTATGTAGAGCCTTCTTAAAAGGAACCATACATCTCAGACCACCAGTTAGACCACCTTTCACTCCCTGAAACCTACATTTTGTTCTGTCCAGGATTATTTTTCCTCCATTTGAGCCTGCATCTTCCTGCCAACTAAAATTACTGTCTTAGAAAACCATTTTCTTAGTGGCCATTACATCAGCACGTAGGGTGTCTGAACTTCAGGCCTTATCTATTAAACCTCCATACTTGATTTTTCACCCTGACAGTGTGTCGCTTCAGAATAACCTTTCCTTCCTTCCTTCCAAAGGTATGTTCGGAGGCTAATTTAAATCAAACTTTTGAACTCCCAACTTTCCTCAGTAATCATTCCAACAAGTTGGAGTATATGTTGCATAAACTTGACGTTCACAGACAACTCAGATTTTATTTGAATAGAACCAAAGAATTTAGAAAATCAGAACAACTTTTTGTCTCTCATTCTGATACCAAGAAAGGGCTACCGGTGTCAAAAGTCACTCTTTCCAAATGTTGACTGATAGTATAAAATGTACATATTCTTCCATGAATCAACCCTTAGAACATAATGTAAAGGCACATTCCACAAGGGCTGTTTCTACTTCTTCAGCTTACATGGCTAGACTGCCTAATATAAAAAAATGGATTGTAGTGGGACCAGACAAATCCAAAAAGTATAATATCTGAAAACAATTAAGGCGCCAAAATGCTGGGAGTAAAACAATGTAATATGTAAACGCACAGAAATAAAATTAGGTTAGCACTTTTGCAGTTGCCTGCTTCTTCAGACCTTAAAGACAACAGTTACTAAAAGTTATTTAAATACTCTAAACATCCAACAAAAACAAATATAGTTGAGGCAAAACTCTTTTCTTTAAAATAGGTTTTAAGGAGACAGCACTGTTCAGACATGGTGGAGCATATGCTTTAAAGTCAACGGTCCATTTCAACTCAATACATTCCGTCTCATTATGTAGATCACCTTCTCTTAAACTGTCATTAACCTTTTGTAAAACCAAAAATTTAAAACTATGGTTCCCCCCAGCTTCAGACACATGCTTGGCTAGTGTATTAGTTAATTTTTGTTACGTATGTCATATGAATGCTCTAGCACCCTTTCCTTCATCATATGATTAGTCTTACCTGTGTAAAAACAGTCACCCAGGTTGCACTTAGCCATGTAAACTGTTTTTGGTGAAATAGTCTGCATAAAAAGAAAAAAATATATAGATTTCGTATTCACAGGGTGTATGACAATACAAGTTGACCAAATATTAGGGCAGGCTTTACAAATCCTGCATGCATATGTGCCCTTACGCTGCGAGGTAAACTGCCCATAGGACCTATTTTGCTTATAACACAGACATTGCTTCAAGTTCTTACTGTTTTTAAAACTAAATTTAGGAGTAGGTTTTAATACCCTGCTTATTTTAGGATCCGTCAATAGAATGGGCCAGTTCCTTTTGACAATCTCATATATTCTATTGACCGCTCCAGAGTAAGTCTAACGCATTCTGTTCACTGCCATAGTATCCACGGCCTTTTTACTCTCTCGAGGTAAAGAAAATGAGTCAGAAAAGAATGTTTTTTTTATTCCATTCCAACTTATTAACTTCTATAGTTCTCTCTCTTTCTCCAATTTTGTAACCTCTGTACATAAGATTTATACATAATGCATCAAGTGCCTCCTTTAAAGGTTCTGGGTCTGTATATAATCTTTTACACCTAAGTACGTGATTTTCACTACATTTCTAGTAGTATACCTAGGATGCATACTGGAACATTGCAGTATGTTATTCCACCTGTATTTCTTTCCTGCACTACTTAGCTGACAAACTGCCAAGCATATTCTTGCTAACAGTAACATCAAGAAAATAGTTTCTAGAGAATAATGCAAGCAAAAGGACAGATAGATAGTGGTATTCCCCAGATAACACACACATCTTTTAAGATCTTCCTCATTGCCATGCCAAATTAAAAAAAAATATCATCCACAAAATGTTTATAAAAGGCGACATATGACTTGGAACATGTCACTGCTAAAGACGGACTCTCTTTCCCAATTGGCAAGAACTAAATTGGCATACGTATTCGCACATGCTGTGCCCATAGCTACTCCTACTACTTGAAGGAAATCTTCAGACTCCTAGAGAAACGCATTGTTCTCCAAGATCAAATCTAATAGGGCACACATCATGTTGATCTTAAAACTGGGGAAACCACTTTCCTTAGTCAAAAACTGTCTCACATTTTCAACACCATCTTCATTGGGAATAACTGTGAATAAAGAATTCACATCTAGGGTAACAAAAAACATACCTTTGATTTCATTTTCATCCCTGTGCTTGGCCCATATATAAAGGTGTTCCAAAAATTGCTTACTGTCCCTTAAAACCGTCTCCACTTTGTCCAAGATGCTCCTAAGTTGTTTCTCAACATATATGGACATTGGCTCAGTAAGCCACCCTCTTCCGGATACAGTAGGTCTGAGGGGATGGTTCAGTTGATCTTTATGCACTTTTGGCAGACCATATACCACTGGTATGGTGGGATGTTCAACAGAAAGACATGTACAGAGAGAATAGTCTATTTGATTTGTCATGAGCATGTCGTATACATAAAGGTTCAGTCTATTAATTCCATTTACCTGATACTTCTGCAAATTAACATATACAAAGTTAACATACAACATCACATGCATTTTATTCAGGTAATCCAGCTCGTCAAAGACAACAATCCCACCTCCTTTGTCTGCTGGTCTAATAACCAGGTGCTCAGCTCTAGTCATCATATTCAATGCCTCGTACGCCTTAGCTGACAAATTAAAAAAAGCTGGGCTTACATTTATCATTGAAACTTTTCTTTAGGTCAACCTTACAGATTTTAATAAAGGCTTCCATTGCTGGAGAATTATCCGGTGTAAAAGTACTGTTTCTTAAACCCACAAACATTACGCACTTCTGTGTCCTCATCCATGAAAACAGTTTTTAACATGATGTTCCTGGCAAACATTTTCAAATCTAAAATTGCTTCAACCAGATCCATCTTAGTGGCAGGGATAAATGAAAGGCCTTTATTTAATACAGACATTTGTTCACTAGTAAGTTCAGTAGACAGATTGAACACCAAACTGTTTATTTTCGATTGTGTGTTTGTGGACCTGTAGTATGTGGGCCTTTGGTTTGAATTGGGGGGTTGGATTGCAACCTCACCCTTCTCCAGCGACTGCGAGACCTCCCTAACCATTTTTCCTGTCTGATAGGGAGTGCTTTCTCCAAAAATAATACAGAAAGTTGGGTATTGTTTCTACCTTGATCAATTAATCTAAGATCACTATTTGTTTTAGGCTTGTTTAAAACTTTAGGTCTCACTACTGGATCATAACTAGTTGCAGTCTGAGCATTAACTAACATACAGTCTAAACTAGTTGAATTAACTTCCACATTGCATCTGTTAACATCAACATTTACAATAGGTGATAAAGTTGTATCCAGTTTACATAAATTCTCAGAACTAGTGTTAACAAGTGAATTACCATCTTTAAAAAACACTCGCAGCAATACGCAAACTGTGTCCATCAGTCACAGTATTTACTTTTTCAGTACTCAGTTTCATTAGTATTCATATCGTCTTTGATATTATTATCTGTACACTGACTGTGTTCTTATGACTCTAGTTGTCTATAACCCAAATACTGTTCCTTAGAGTCTATCTGAACCAAATGTTCCTTTTGTCCATCCTGCATACTTGACACAGCCTCTGGCATAGCCATAATTATAGAATGACTCCAACTGAGTCTTTCTTCTGAGTACCAGCACTGATAGAATTGAAAACACCCAGTGCATGTCGCATCTATGCTCGTTCATTCGCAACTGCATCAGAAGCCCTGGCCATCGTACGTTGTTCTGTCAAAAGAAAAAACCCTCTGCTGATCTGATATTTGTACTCCTGGGCCAAGAGAAGACGTTGCTATCACGGAAATCAACGTAGTCTCTTCAGAGCTTCTTAACCTATTCCTTTCCCAATTTCCTTTCAGAGAGTGAGATGTTTAAAAGTAATTCATTCATAAGCTGATCAAACATTTCACCTTTAAAGGAGCCAGTTAGAGCGTCAGCTCATTAATATCTTTAGCTAGAGAATCTTCTGGACGGAAGAAGTCATTCAGTAGCGCCATGTAGTCTAAACTTGGCTGTAAATTCAGGACCTGCCACCTTTTTAAAAGCTGCGGAAGGCTATCACCATAACAGGGCATTTTTAATACCCGAAGCCCTTTTGGCATTATCTTATGGAATGTAGCAGCCTTGAAGTGATAGTATTGCTATAGCAAATGCTTATGCTTGTACATTTTGTCCTCAAGGTCCTTCAGAGTATTTTTGAATAAAGACACTTCATTGAAGTCACCATTAATAGCCGCTACATCCTCCTCATTAAAGGTCACACAAATGAGGATTAGCAGTGGATCTGGACAGAAGTGTATTCACATCAGATTTCGATATTTTCTTTCCTTCATAAGAATATTCACTCAGTCCATTAGTCAAGGTAGAATTCAAATCCAAGTCCATACTGTTAGCCATGGTCCCACTAAAACAAAACTGAATAATATAAAACAAATGGATTGTAGTGGGATCAGACAAACCCAAAAAGTATAATATTTGAAAACAAACAAGACGTCAAAATGCTGAGAGAAAAACTATTTTTAATATGTAAACACGCAGAAATTAAGTTAGCGCTTTTGCAGTTGCCTGCTTCTTCAGACCTTAAAGACAACAGTTACTAAAAGTTCTTTAAATACTCTAAACATCCAATAAAAATAAACAGTTAGAGGCAAACCTCTTTTCTTTAAAATAGGTTTTAAGGAGACCGCACTGTTCAAACCTGGTGGCGCATATGCTTTAAAGTCAACAATCCATTTCAACTCGGTACATTGTCTCATTATGTAGATCACCTTCTCTTAAACTGTCATTAACCTTTTGTAAAACCAAAAATTTAAAATTATGGTTCCCCCCAGCTTCAGACACATGCTTGGCTAGTGCATTAGTGCCTGAAGCCCAAAGGAGACAGATGCAGACCATCTCTGGCAAAGCATTGAGGTTAGTCAGTCATGTCATCCCAGGCTATCGGGTACTGGTTCCCCTTGGAATGACACCAGAAACTAAGGTAATTGTTAAAGTCATTATTTTTTGTGTGTTGAGGAATCATTCTCTGTGACGGTAGAATGCTGCTTAAGGCTAGAAACATACCTGCCTGAGACACCTATTGAGCGAGCTCGATCATGTCTCTCTTCATGTAGTCCAGGGAGGTACGTCTCAAGTCATTCACTCCAATGTGGACTTTGACACAGACATAACAGTACCTGTTGAGAGACTTGAGTGCATTGGAGATATGGCAGATTCTGGCACCCGACAAACAACTAATCATGGCTTTCTCCTTAACCAGCCTGGTGAGAGGCACATCCGTGTGTCTTGCAATGGAGTCGCCTATGACTAATATGTTGGGTTTATGGTTAGGCCTTAGTGGCTGTGAGACACAGGTATGTGGACTGTGTGGTGTGGTGGGCAGTGGCGTTTGCATGCATTTATGCCTTGGAGAGGTCTCTTCTGTTTGGGTATGCTTTTGTTGAGGACCTCCACATATATGGGGTGTTGTGTAGGTGTGGGTGGTGCTTGAGGTGTGGTGTTCGTGTTGTCAGCCTTCCCAGTGCCAGATATACTAGTTTGTGGGGGAGAGAGCAATAACACTAGGTGCTTGATGTAATTGCATCTCTCACAAATTGTGTTCCTAGGTGGTGGCAGTAGTGGAGGGTTGTCCGTGTACATGAGGCAGTTCCTATACTGTCTCAGGATGCCCATATCTGCCAGCCTGGCAGGAGAAAATATAGGAAATTACTCTTAGCTCTTTCAGTTTCTGACAAATATGGATGGACAAAGGGAGGAAGTTCTAAGAGTAGTACTACATGATAACACAAGTGCTACTAAGGGAAAACTTGTAGCTGGAATACTTCAGGGGTTAAAAATTGTGCAGCTGAAGCTCTGGGTGCTGCAGACCTGTATTTAGACTATGCTACTCAATTTTAAGGTTAAGAACTTTGTAAGAAAAAACTCGCAATGAAGCAGAGATTAATCACTTATAGTCAAAAGAATAGAACTCGCAGTATGAAGTACAGTTAAACAGCAATGAAAGGCAGTTAAACAGTAATGAATTGCAGCAGATAGCAATGAAATATAGTTAATCAGTAGATTGCTTTAAAACAGTAGCTCACAATCACAACAGTAACAGACAACACAAACAAAGCAGCAAGATACTGTCCTCAATTTAGTGAGGATACTAACAAGCAGTAATAAATACAGTAAACATAAATGAAGTAGAAAGAGGTACAGTTTTTTTTTTTTTTTTTTTTTAGTAGAAAGTGAAGAGACAGAAGATAAGATAATTCAGGGTTTGGAAGCTGAAGGGGTGGGCCTTTACTAACTTCTCACGATAAACAGAATGAACTGATGTAATGTAACTGGGGGGAGTGTCCAGTATCAACTTTATACCGGAGGTAGGCAATTCAAAGTCACCAAGATTTAACACCACCACAGGTGTGCTAGGTGTGACAAAAAAAAAAGTTGCACAGATTACACAGCTGTACAGTAAAACGGAAGTGCAGAAAACCATTGAAAATAAGCACTTAACTTTTTCCAGTATCATAGCAGAGCAAATGGCAGAAGGCCTACCTCACTGCAGCTGTGAACACCTTGAGCAAATAAGCACAACTGGTTTAAAACACTGGCTATTAAAGGCAGAGAAACAGAAAACCGCCCAGTCAAAGTAACAGTGTTGCAGAAATGCTTCTAGCTAGATCAAACCAGACTGGATTCTTTCTGCCAAAAAGAAAACAGCTAGGCGCCCCTAGACAAAAGATTTCACTACAAGCTCTAAAGGTCACAAACAGTAACAGATATTCATCTCTAACAGACAACGAAATGGAGACCAAACAGTTGCACAGACCGGAACTTACTCAAGATAGTTTTTAGTGCCAAAGAAAACTGGAGACTGGAAACCAGTTCTGGATCTCAGCAACTTAAGTCAGTTTGATGCACCAAGTTCCAGATGGTCACTGTTCGCTCCATTCTCCCCTTTTTGGGCAAGAATGACTGGATGTGCTTGATAGGCCTTCAAGATGCTTACTGTCACATAAAGATGAACAGACAATCTGCTTCAGGGTGGGAGCCAGTCATTACCAGTTCAGAGTTCTGCCCTTTGGTCTCACCACAGCCCCTCAGGGTATTTACCAAGTGCATGGCAGTAGCTGCAGCTCACTTGAGACTGCAGTGGGGATAACCATAAACTATAAAGAATCGCAACTAGAGCCAAGTCAAGGTTTAGAACTCATAGGAGCACATATCAACACATAATTATCTGTAGCATCAATACTTCCCTCGAGTTCAGACAGTAATATCATAGGTCTGAAAGATAATCTGCTGAGATTTCAGCCCAATTTGGTACTTCATGCTCTGGGTGCAGTGGCTATAACTCTAGTACCATTAGCTAGATTTCACATGAGGATTTTACAGTGGATGTCAACACAGTGGTCGATATTTGCCAACCCATGCCAACTCTGATATGAATCATTCAGACATGCAGGAGAGATCTTAGGTGGTGGATTCAAACAGATCACGTTCTGTAAGGCTGTCCATTCATCCCCGCCCAAGGCCGTAGTGACCACGGATGCTTCCCAACTGGGGGCTGTGGGCATTTTCTGGGGAAAACGGTCCAAGGCACTTGGTCCTTCAAAGAGACCAACTTGGGTATCAATGTCCTAGAGATGAGAGCAGAGCTTTTAACGTTGCAGGCCCTTCAAGATGCTCTCCGCTCGGGGGCATTTGCAATTCAAACAGTCAATGTCATTAGTTTGGTACATCAGCAAACAAGGAGGGACCAGATCTTACCCCTTTTGTTGAGCAGCGTTTAGGGTGTGGCAATGGGCGATCTCATCCAACCTCTCTTTTTATAGAAACGGATATGTCAGGGAAGTCAACTTGATAGCAGAAAGGTTGAGCAGATGCATTCTTCTAACTCACGAGTGGTCTCTCAGCAAGAAAGTGACAGAAATGATTTTCCTCTAATGGGGCCAGCTTTGCTGCAATATTTTTCATCTCCCCTAAACAACAAATGCAGCAGCTACTTTGCCTTAATCTCCCCATAGGGGGATTCACCAAGGGAATGCTCTACATCACAATTAGCTTCTCCCCCCATGTTTACTTTATACTTATCCACCAATTCAACTAATTTCAGAATTCCTTTAGACAGCTGCAATGTTGAATAGCAAAGTCATTCTCATTGCATTTTACTGGCCTTGACAGATTTGGTTCCCCTTCCTTTTGCCTCGCTTCTCAAACCTTGGCTTCTGGATCTGACTCCAGACCTCAGCCATGACCCATCTAGATATATACCAAGCCTCAGGCTGGCTTCTCCAATTCCATTACTAGCCAGACAACCTATGCTGTCTTCTCCTTACCGACACATACCTTTAGCTTCCCCTAAACCTTCTACGTGTATGCTCTACTCCGGTAAGTGAAGGTTTGTTTACTAGGTACATCTAAACAAAGTTGATCCTTTTTCAGTTCCTGTACATAACATCCTTGAGTTTTTGGCCCTACTTTTTAAAGGAGCCGCTAATTCCGCGACAGTTAAGTTCCAATTGGCAGCGCTATCGAATTTTCACAATGGATTTGAAGGTTCTTCCATTGCCTCACATAAGCTCTGCAAAGCCTTTTTGTGAGGCACTCTTCTTTTTAACGCCTCCTATTAAAGACCCTACTCCACTATGGGATCTACATCTGGTACTGCAAGCACTTATCCATCCCCCATTTGAAACAGTAGCTTGGTGTGTGACCTTAAATATCTGTCTTGGAAAACAATATTTCTAGTTGCCATTATTTCTGCCAAACGAATTTCAGAGATTCAAGCCTTGTCTTCAAAATCACCATACTTGATGTTTCACAGGGCTAGTTACATTACGAACTAATGCATGCTTTCTCTATAAGGTCATATCAGACTCTAATATCAATCGGCATTAATTTGCGAGTATTCTTTCCTAAATTTAACGAGTGCGAATACATGTGACACTTATTGGATGTTCACAGGCGATTGCGTGTTTACCTACATAGAACGAAAAACATTAGGAAAACTGACCAATTTGTTTCATTTTCAGAAATAAAGTTGGCGAAACCAGCTACTTTGACAACTTTAGCCAGATGGCTGGCTGACCTGTATTTCTTTTATTTATAACAAACTGGGCATTGCTTTATCAAAACCATTACAAGCTCATTCAACTAGATCCATTGCAACTTCTTCACCTTTTCAATCTACAGTGTCTAGGGATGACATATGTGCAGCAGCAACCTTGACTATTTCCCATACCTTTGTTACGCATTACAAACTGGATTTGGTCTCCAGAGGTAGAGCATCCTTTGGTTCAGTGGTACTCAGGAATATCCTTTCTTGAGTCCACCCGAGATTTTAGGTAGTTGGGAACTCTGTCCCATAAGTTGAGGATAGAATGGAAATTGACATTAGATAAAGAAGTTATGCACTCACCATAATGTTCAATCTGTGTTATCCATTTTCATTCTTACTCAACTCCCACCCTCCAATCCCCTTCATTAGAAAGCTACTGGAAGAGTAAGTGCAGGGTTTCTCTCTAAGGCCAATGTGCAGATATTGACATCTAGTTTCGAACTTGTGCTGTCTAGAAACATTCTGGAGAGATGGAAAATGCAGTCTTGCCTTGTTGACATCAGGGGACATTGCATCCAAGCTTTCCCAAGCATAGTTCACTGCATCTTAAAACATATCTGCCAAGTTGGAATGACCTAGGAGGACTGCTCCTCTGTCCTGCTTGCTTGGTGCAGTCTGGTTTAAGAGCTGGCAACAACATTGATTGACCTGTCCTCTCCTGCATTAGTTTGAGTATTTCCCCAGACTTGTTTTTTTGGCTGAGGATTGATGGGATATAGCTACATCTTCCTCTTTCCTACCATCACAGACTGGTGCTAACTTAGTGGAAGGCTGTATATGGAGAAATTCCAAGATGGCCAAACTCTGAATTGCCGGTTTATTAGAGTTCTCTGTGTGAAAAAGAAAATACAAGTTAAAAAAAAAAGCCAGTTAAAGCCATCAGTTTGGATGAAATGCAGTTGCTGTTTATTCACACTGTCAGGATGGCAGCAATAGAAGTCTGGAGAAAGTAAAAGAAAATAAACGGGAATAGTTAAAGATGAAGCATTTCTGGATAGAGTGGTTTCTGTCATTTATATATCTTCAACATCCTCCCATTCGAGTTTTAGAGAGACATGGAAAGCATTTTCTCTCGAAGCATCTACCAGGTACATGGATGTAGCATATATGAACGTGTGTAGCAGTGATACTGTAGCTTTATCTTTAAGAAGACATTGTCAGCAGTTGGATCTGTGTGCCATATGACTTCGTTAGTTCAGTAAAGGGTTGTTAAACACACATCTTGCCTGACTGCTCTTTAATCAGTCATTTGAACTATATCTGTATTTAATTTGTTAATCCACTGAGTAATGTGAAAATTAAAAGTACTCTGGCATTGGATAAGTTTTTCCTGCTCAGACATCTTTACATTTTGACATGCATTTGCAAACTTGCCTCATGTTTGAATGTGCAGTATACATCTGTTAGCATTATCATTTTTACATTTATATTTAAACTAGTTATATTACAGTCTATTAACTTGTAAAATTACTTTCTCAGTCTTGAATCTCAAATTGTTTTGCAGTAAATTAATTTTATCCATTTTTGTCTCTACTGCTGGACCACCAGTGATTCAGCTGCATTTCTTCATATTTAATTATTTATGTATTTATTTTTGTCCTCGAGACATATTTGCTGCAACCATAGACATCCTTAAAGCTGTATGCAGACTTTTCTGAAATCTGAAAATCCAGAAAAGGTCCATTGTGCAGTGGTCCCTTTATGTTGCAGGTCAGGAGTCAGCTGGGATTTTGAGTAAGCAGTGCTGGTAGCATTTTTGTTTCTTGACAAAATAATAAGGTTAGTAAAGCAGGTGTATGAAAAGTTGGAGGCAGGAATTTAAGGCATGATTTCTTCTGTCTGACAGGCTATGTTTGAACAGAGGAACCAGACAGATATGTCTTTTATTTTATTGATATTTATAGGGGTTAGGAAGGAAAATAAGGGAGTTACAAATTCATGGATGGAAGTGGTATAGGATTCAAGAATAGTTAGCTTTATTTGTAAATGCTATTATTTTATACCTGATAAATCCAGAAATGTACATTATTATGCTGTTGAACATTTTTGAGAACTTTTCATTTCTTTTTTGGGATATAAAATACTCATGCATGAATTAGTTCAGCAGTTGCCATACTTGTGCAGAAATAAGATGAAATGATCAGTTGTATGGATTAAAAGTTCTCTTGTGGAAGCTAAGAATATGTGGAAAGACATTAAACAAAAATAGTACAATAACTGAGAAACTGGAAGCTCCTGATTTATGTATACTGATAGATGCAATTAGTGAATGTTTTTTTAGTCATCTTAATCTTGTATATGTGGCAAGTATATTTGTATCAGTGGGGAGTAAGTTGTAGATGATGTGCTGAAATGGCTTTATTTGGGAGGGGAAGAGGACAAGTGTTAAGTGTATAAGCTTATTCTCCCCATAGAACAAAATGTTGTACTGTTACCTGATTTTGAGGGGTAGTTTATTTTAAGGAAGGGGTATAGAAAATAGGCAAAATGAGGCTGTAGTAAATTAACTGAAGTAAATTAACAAAGGAGCAAAGGTAGTGGAAGTAGCATGAGTGGAAAGGATAATAGAATGGAATGAGGCTAAGCAGTAGTTTGGACTGCAGGTTAGAGACTGCCTCCCCTATATTGGGGATTGATAACGAGTCTAGATAAACAAAGGGATGGGGAGTGCTAAGTTAAAGACCAGCTTTGGTAGAGGCTTTAGTTGTCTAGAACAGAAGCTGCTGTTTAAAATTGGATAATTAATGGGGCATATAAAATATTTCATAACTATAAGAATCAATCAGGAGGTTAGAAAAGACTGACAAAAAGAATAGAAAGGAAGTTTATAAAATAAGAATGGAAAGAAATTTGTAAGGCATCCAAGTATGCAACAAGTCCAGAAGGTTTAGGATTTTTGCATAGAAGAGTTTACATAGGCATTTTCATCCCCCAAGTGGACATCATTGAATTTTTTTTCTGGTAGATAGCAAAGGTAAACAGCAAGGGATAGGTAGTGCCAGATGTGTGCTGGGGAAGGGAAGAGAGCTATAACTGAGAACATGTTTTTAGGGGAAATGTTGGGGAAACAAATGGTAGTAACTAAGAAAATGATACTTTGAGATAGGATATAGAATGTAAATTGCTTTGCCTTATTAAATTTAATGTTATCTGCCAAAAAAAGCAAATTACTAGAAAACTGAAATCCATAATCTATTTGTGACATAAAGGAAGTTCCAGATATTGTACAGGAGATGAAATAAAGTGAAGGTGGGATCTTTAGAAATGGGAAAGAGCAAATTTTGTTGAAGTAAATGGACTTTTTGGGAGCAACACATGCATATTATGCAGGAGTAGATTAGTGAAGGCAGAAATTGAATGACTTGTGAAAAGTTGGAGTAAATTGAAATTTATTAAAAAGAAAGTTTTCATATACTCAAGGACAACTATGGAACCTTATTACAATTTATCTTTTGCATTAATGTACATAATCCCATGTTACAGATAATGTGACAATTTAATAACAATGTTTAAAAAAGTTTCATGTGCATATGAAGAATTCCTTAATGAATTCTTCAACATTTTAAAGGTTACAAATACCCCATTTAGTGCATCATCCTCACCTCACTTACTGCCTCTTAGGTTCATAGGTGGGTACTAGGCTATATCGGCCCAAGGGCCTACGTACGCCTAGCCAGCAAGGTTCCATAGCTTACACCACCCAAGAAAGTTATTTTCCTGTGCCACTGTCCAGCAGATACACAGAAGTGATCCCTGGGTTGTATTTCCCATTTCCCATCCACTCATCAAGATTTTTCTTGAAGAGTGCTAATGAAGAACTTTGCTTGACATAGATGGGTAGCTTGTTCCAGAGTATAGAAAGTCTCTGGGACAGAAATCTATCCCTCCAGCGTGTCCTGTTTATTGTGGTGACGAGGTTTTAAGTCCCTAGAACATGTAGCTCAGAGGGATTGGAATTACTTTAGGTGTAGCATGTCCAACAGCTCTGGGTTTGACATAGCTTTATATGTTAGGCAGAGATCCTCTGAGTAGGCGATATGCTACGGAGTAAAGCTGGAGTTTTTTGAGGAAGTCAGTATAGGGCATTTGTTTGAGGCCAGTAATCCTCTTTGTGAGATACTTCTGTGGCCTTTCCAGCTGCTGCAGATGTCTTGTGAGGTACATTCCAAAAGGGGCGTTGTACTCTATAATAGGTCTAATGAGTGACGAGTAGAGGGGAACAATGACCTCTTTTTTTTTTTTCCTGGATGAGAACCCTTTTATGATGAGGTGTGCCACGTGGAAGGATTTCCTGACTACGGTGGCGATGTGACCATCAAAGGAGAGACTACTGTCCACATAGGTCCCAAGGTCTCTTATCACGCATTCAGTGATACGTAGATTGCTGCCTTTGTGGTAGTTCATGGGTACAGAGTTTTTACCAAAGTGGGTGACACTGCACTTTTTGGCATTGAGCTTGAGGCCATGGCTCTGACACCAGGCTGGTTGTATCATTTATATCTCTACTCTTGTAACTCCTGTGCTAAGCTTGAAATGGGTCCATATTCCATCAATGTATCACAGTAAACAAATACAACAAAATAACTTAATTGTTTGGTGCAGCAAGTTAAGTAAAAGACAGTGAGTTTAACACCACCACTGAAAAAGTCATAACTTGTGCTGCCATTGTATAGGTTCTGTTGATTTATAGGTGGTCATTCAATGCATGACTTGCTACAAATGTTCACTGATGGTAGCTATTTGTATCGTTCTTATAACAGCTTACGTCCACATTTGATGAACATGAAATGGAAACAAAAATGAGCCTGTTCTGATTACACACACACAGTGAAGTTTAATAGATGGACATTGGATTAAAGGATATGTATTACGAGACTTCCAAGATGGCTGTAGCAGATTTTTTTCTAGCTCTCCCAGTGTGAAAGCAGAAACTCTGCAGAGAAGGGCAGTAGACTTGTGTTTATAGATAAAATTCAGTAACCGGCTAGTAAGTGCACTGCCTGGATGCCAGGAATAAAGAAATACAGAAGACCTGTAAAAAATTAACTACAAAAAGTGAGGAAGAAACACTGACTGAAAGTTCTGCAGCTGTTCAGCAATACAACCTTCCGACATGTCTTCCAGTAACCTACAGGAAGATATAAGATAACTGCATATAGACCTGGTTAAACTAAACAAAACACTGATGGAGTACATCAACAAACAACAAAAAGCTGGAAAAAATGAAAGAAGCTATAAACAGATACTCAGATAAGATAAGGCTGCAAAAATCAGAGATCGAAATGAAGAAAAGGCTGGCTGAATATGAGACTATTGAGGAAGAGATGTTTCAGAAAATAATAGATTTAGAGGACAGAGCATGTAGGGAAAACCTGAGATTTTCAAATATACCAGAGCAGCTGGAAGGAACAGACTGCATTAATTTTATGAAAGCACAAATAAGCACCTGGAATGGTATTCCACAGCAGGAGTTTAGTTGAAAGGGCACCTTGTGTACGCTCCAAACAGCTATAAGAAAGCAACCTAGACTTTTAATAGTAAAGATGCAAGCCTACCAGCAGAAGGAGTTGATTCTGGTAAGGGTCTATATTGGATGATCGAACTTTCAAAAGTTCGACTATCATATGGTCGACACCATATGGTCGAATTTTTGAAAGTTCTAATGTTTTAGTGGGGATCTCTGTACAGCGCGGAATGGGAAGATTTCCCTTTTCTGCACTGTAGTGCGATATCAGAGTTGGTATATTTGAAGAGTTGGGGGTGTGGGGGTACACCGCCCCCTACATGGAGGGTGCAGGGGGGCTTGCCCCCT
Organism: Protopterus annectens; assembly: GCF_019279795.1. Lineage (NCBI taxonomy): Eukaryota > Metazoa > Chordata > Ceratodontiformes > Protopteridae > Protopterus > Protopterus annectens. The sequence continues at coordinate 821,113,018 of NC_056725.1, forward strand.
GCTTAAAATGTTCAGGTAGGTTATTTGTGTAGTGTTTTTTTTAGATTTTCAAACTTTTAAAAGTTTGATCATATGGTGTTGACCATATGACACAAACTTTTGAAAGTTCGATTATCTAATATAGACCCTTCTGACAACAGTGTGGCAGAAGGACAAAATACTAAACGTGGGAGACAGCAGAGTGTTTGTGGAGACTACTCGTACACCAGACAGAAGAGAAGTAAATTCATTCCACTATTCAGGGAATGCCAAGGCACAGGTGTGACATGCAAACTGCTGTATCCAGCTGTATTTAAAGTATTCTTCCTTGGAGGAACAAAATCTTTTTTTTGATGAAGTGCATACTAAGGAGGAAATACAAAAGTTTGTTCAACAAAAAGTGGTGTGTGAAACAGTAAGATTCTGCTTCTTGTCCTGGTAAGAAAGACTGCAAACCGACTTCAGCTGTGAAACATTTTCCAGTATTTTGACTAAAAATGTTTGAGAGAAGGAAGGGAGCACAAGAGTTGATTTGAAGAATAGAGATTACGTTGGAAATGAAGCAGAGACTGGATTTGGGCAGTGGAGAAAAACGGTAATAAAACCAGTAACTCAGTGTGGGATTACAGTGCAGTAATTATATTTGTGAAATATGATGGAACAAGAAAATCGAAGTATTCGCTTTTTAAAAAATGTATTGGATTTGTGGGAGACTGAAGTATATACCCTACTTCATGTCATTAGTGTTTGGAAAATGCTTTGGGGAGGGGAAGAAAGGGGAAAAAGCTAACTGTAATAATGTAAGTAAGCCAAGTAAAGAAAACATTATTTTCTTAATAGTACTGTATTTGTGGTATGTAGTTTTCTTTGCATGCTATTTTAAGTGTAAATGGGGATTATAAACAGGTGCTGTTTTTCTTTTTCTCCCCTCTTCTCTCTCTTTTGTACAGATTTGAGAAATATAGACAATGCAATGCAAAAAACAAAACACTGGTTAAAAAGGCTTGACAAAGTTTTAAAAAATGTGCTTTTTTCATCTTGCATGGGACAGTGACTGTGTTAAGGACCTTGGATTGATTAGTTTTAAGAGAGCAAGTAAATGAAAAAGAATATTGAATATTATGAGGCTTTTTTTCTAGCAAATGCATTTATAGTTAATAGCAAGTCTGCAGCTGGTCTCCATGTTTCCATGGAAACATCAAATAAAGAGAAACTGGAGAACAGTCTAGTGGAAGGGGTTTGGCTGAGGGAAAAGAAAAAAAAGAAATTGGCTAGGACATAATGTTCTCTGAAAGCAGCCAGGGGTTTTCCCAGCTTGGAGAGCTTTAAATACAAGGCAAAACCGGTTAGGCTTGAAATAAAGTTTTCTCTTTTGAAATGCAATGGGGATGCTAATATAAACAGATGCTTTTATTTATTATTTTTACCTTTCTTTCTTTGCTCAATTTTAAGAAGTATAGGCACTGCAATATAAAAAGGGGGAGGCAGGTGAAGTGAGGAAGAGAGGAAAAGGTCTGGTTAGGAGAGTGTGACATAAGAAAAATCAATGTGCTTTAACCCAGTCATTTCTGTATGCAAGCATGGGAAAAGACCCTAGGCATTATCCAGTAACAAGTTTATTACAAAACATGTAAATGAAAAAAAATATTTAATATTATAAGGGTTTTTTCTTGTAAACAAGGTACCCTTAGCATTTTTGTGTTTGGTTTGCATGTCACTAGAAGGCAATTTGATAGATAAATGGCTTGGAGAAAGTGTTTATTGAAAACATTCAAGTGTTTTCTGAGTTGGGAGAGCTGTAAAGATAGACAAAATCAAATAGCACTTAATAATGGTGCAGGCTTTACCATGCATCTTAGCATGACTAACTTTTTTTTTGTTTTTGGTTAACTCAAGCCTGTCTGTGTGGCTATCAAGTTAGAACTTTTGTTCTTATTAGGAAGCAAAAACTTCAATATTTGAAGATGTACATAGTTTTGTGTGTTATTAAGTTAATAGGTTTGAGGGTTTTTTCTATTTGAGGGCTTTCAAAAAACAGTTACGTAAGCTATGATATAGGCTCAAATGGATATGACAAGAAACGACTGTATAAAAGACCAACCTGCTGAACTATGCATGTACCATAAAAGATGGACCTAGACATTTAACAAAAAAGCAGATGTTAAGTTGTCAATCTCGCCTTCATTCTTGCTTGATGGGTTCGGAGCTGTTCCTCGGCTCCGACTCGGCACTTTGCTAAGCTCGAGAGTCACTTTTACAAGCTCGAGGCAGCCCCATATCCCATGATGCAAGGCGGTAAGTACCCAGATCTCGTTTGCCGCTTCGCTGATGAGGTCCTCCTTTTACCAGCTCCTGGTAAGTGTTTAAATTTAAACTGCATTTAGCCCCTTTTACTTTAAAACTATTTTTTCTTAGTAATCCTTCATTTTAGTTAGTTGTAAGCCCCTTTTTGACTAAAATTATCCTTCCTCTTTAATTTTTTTAGTCGGGCATTTCTCCCTCCCATCCCCCCCCTGTCAGGGTGTGTGTGTGTGTGTGTGAGGTTTTTACTGCTTATACTTTAATTTTAATTGTTTGTTTGGGACTGTGTGTGTACTGTTTTTGTATCCACTATGTCCAAAGAGCAGAGGGTCTCAGGCTTTAAGAAGTGTGACTCGTGCTGTCAGAAAATGTCTCTGACAGACGGTCACACTTCTTGTTTATACTGCCTGGGACCTCTCCACCTGCAGGATTCCTGTGCAATATGTCACTCTTTTAGCCAGAGAGTCCTGCAGGAAAGGAGAAACAAACTGATTTTAAGGGGACTCCTTAAACCGGAGGGCTCCCCAGCCAAATCGGCTCTGGGAAAGCCTTCCAAGTCTAAGGCCCAGGCTTCTGTTCCAAAGCCTTCGGCCTTGGCTCCGACTTTGTCGGAGTCTAGATCGGCTCCGGCTGGAGCCGATCCGACCTTGACTAAATCTTCGGCACCGATGGCTATCTGTGCCGATACTTCTATGGTCACTTTGGTGTCTGTTCCGAGTACTGGCTCCGACCACCATGTGGCCCAGGTTTCGGTGTCAGCGCGACCGGCTCCGACACTGCTATTTCGATGCCTGCATCGGCTCTGGCTGGAGCCGATGCATTTAGATCCTCTGTCGGAGCCGAAAAGTTATCGGCTCCGACTGGATCAGTGGGTTTGTCAGCTCCGATAGTTCCTTCGAAGAAGAGGTCCAGGTCCCCCTCTTTGGAACAGATTCTGTCCGCTCCGGCCTCACCTCTTCTTTCGGAACGGAGCCATCGGAGCCGATCATCTAGGTCGTCCAGGTTATCTGACCATGATTTGGAGAGGGTGGTAAGCAGTTTATTAAAATCACAGGCACTGGCCCAGATGCTTCATAGTCCGTCTCAACATACTATTAGTCCACACCCCGTTCAAGTTCCTCCTTCGACTCTACATCAGAGTTTGGAGCTGGAGTCTACGGGAATAGTTACGGCTATAGCTGAGGGGCAGATACCCCCTCCTTCTGCACCCTCAGCATCTACTCTTATCTCCTCCTCGAGACCTTCCTTGGAGGGATTCGGTGGTCGGGCTTCCCTGGTCGTCTCCGAGGGGGTGAGTGGCATCGGACCCTTGTCCGACCCCGCTCTTCCCCTTGGAGCTTCGGCCTTGGTGAGCTCTGCTCCGACATCTGCCTCAGAGCCTTCCCTTTCGGTGGGCCCGGGAGTCCCAGTTTCTTCGGAACGGGTTCTCTCGGATCTCCCTGGGAGGGGGGCCTTCGAGGTGATGGAGTGTGCTGGCCACTGGGCTCAGTCAGTCTATTCCCTTAGCTCCTCCCTCTACAGTGCCTGTCGATATCTCTTCCATCTCTCTTGCTCCCGGACCTAGAGATCCACCGCCTCAGGTTTCCCCACTGGGAAGAACCCCCTTTTCCGAGGATTCTCCTGACCAGTCAGGAGATCCTCCGCGCAAGAGGACTTGTAAGAGGAAACATCTGGACTCCCCTGAGTCTACCACTTCAGATACCGACTTAGATGAGTCGGAGGGGTCCCCGAGATCCCCCTCTGAGGATGTCTCCTTTTCAGACATCCTAGAACTCCTAAAACAGAGGGGAAACTGGCCCTCCATAAATCCCTCCGAGGATGAGTTGGTATACCTAGAGGCGTTTGGATCTTGACCCTCCACCTCCTGGGTGTCTCCACCTTTCGACCCCCTTATGGAGGTTATTGCTCGAAAGGCTTGGGCTGCTCCTGATTCTGTAGAGCCAGTTCCTAGGAGGCCGTCTAAATTTATTACAGCCCCTTCTGAAAAGCAATTCCTTACAAAAGGTGTCCCTGTTGATGCCATGGTGGTGGCGGCCGCCACTAAGAAGGAACTTGCAGATCCTTCATTACGCACAGTCCATCCTCCTAATAAGGATTCTAGGACCATGGATAGGTATGGTAAGCGGATGTTCTCCTCAGCGACCTTTGCCATGCGTTCGCTGAACTATTTATGTCACTTCACCAGACTCCAAAGGGACATCCTTAAAGAACTAGGTGAAGTAGTGCAGGATCCTACGGCTGCAGGGGCTCAAGAAAAGATTGCTTCTCAGCTAGGAATCCTTAATTCTATAGCTAACTCCTCCATGCGACTGATCTCGTATGCAGCAGATGGAGCGAGTAGAGCCGCAGGTACAGGAGTGGCTCTTAGACATCAATCCTGGATGCGGCTCTGTAATTTTGCAGATCCCTTTAAGGCGTCCTTCACGGATTCTCCCTTTGATGGGTCAGCATTGTTTGGCCCTCAAGTGAAGGATACATTGACCAGGTGTGAGCAGGACAGCAAGACTCTTTCTGCCGTAGGGGTCTGTTTTTCTACCCCCTCTAGACCTTACCCCAAGGGTCAGAAGGGCGGAAAAATGTGGTTCCGTAAATCCCAGGGAGTCACGCCAGACGCACGTGGTCAGTTTACCCCTAGAGGCAGAGGGGATAATAACAGACGCCGCTCTAGAGGCAGAGGGGGTCCACAAAACCAGGGAAGCAGAGAGCCTCTCTGACAAGCCCTTCCAGCATCCCTGAGATGTTGCCCGGCTGTCCATCCTTGGAGGCAGTCGGGGGAAGACTATCGCTGTACCCAGAAGCCTGGCGTTCCCTCTCTCAAGACAGATGGGTACAGTCTATCATATCCGAGGGTTACAAGATTCCTTTCGAGGAAAGTCCTTTCTCTCACAAAAATTCCCTTCCAGATGTGCCACCCGGTCTAAGGGAAATTGCAAAGTTAGAAGTATCAAAGCTTCTACAAAAAAGAGCCATTCAGCCAGTTACAACAGACCATTCAGAGCCCGGAATCTACTTAAGATTCTTTTTGGTCCCCAAAAAGACGGGAGACTGGAGACCAATATTGGATCTCAGCAGACTCAAGTCTGTGAGAAAGACAAGATTTCGAATGGTCACACTTCAATCAATTTTGCCCTTCCTAGACAAGGACAACTGAATGTGCTCAATAGACCTTCAGGACGCGTACTATCACATAAAAATTCAGACGCTCCAGAAGGTTTCTCCGCTTTCGGCTGGGGTCCAGTCATTTTCAGTTCAGAGCCCTGCCCTTTGGCCTCACTACAGCCTTCAGAGTGTTCACCAAATGTATGGCAGTGGTCACGGCTCACCTGAGACGTCAAGGATTCCAGGTGTTTCCGTATCTCGACGACTGGCTCCTTTCAGCCACCACCAGGCATCAACTTCTCCAAGCCAGGGATTACACCCTAAATCTCTGCACTCAATTAGGAATTTCGATCAACTACGAAAAATCCTCCTTATTGCCCTGCCAGTCTATTACTTTCATAGGTGCAAACTTAAACACTGTTCGGATGTCAGCAACCCTCACAGACCAAAGAATCTCAGATATCCAAACTCACGTGCGGATCATCCTTGCCAGCAAAAAGGTGCAGGCCAGAATGGTTCTGAAGGTGTTGGGCCTCATGGCTGCGCCATTACCCTTCTTCCTTGGCCCGCTTCTACATGTGTCTTCTTCAATGGATGTTGTTCACCCAGTGGTCTTACCAACAACTTCCCATCGTCACCAAATCCTGGTGACACAAATTTGCAAGAATCATCTATCATGGTGGATTTCTTCTCCCCAGGTTCATCAAGGCAGACCCTTTGTATCCCGCCCGGTAGCCACAGTCACTACGGACGCCTCCCTGATCGGGTGGGGGGGTCATTATCAGGGCAGGATGGTTCATGGGACGTGGCAACCGTTCGAATACCACCTGCACATAAATGTCCTAGAGATGAGAGCAGTGCTTTTGACGTTGCAAGCCCTCAACGACTTTCTTCCCTTGGGAACAATTGCAGTTCACACAGACAACATGTCTGTAGTATGGTATATCAACAAACAGGGCGGAACCAAGTCCTACTCCTTGTGTCGAGAAGCTCTCAGACTTTGGCAATGGGCGATCTCCTCTCATTGGTTTCTGGTAGCAACGCATATCCCTGGGAAAACCAACATTCTAGCGGACAGATTGAGCAGAGCTATTCTCATGCCTCACTAGTGGTCTCTCAAACAATCTATAGTGGAGGAGATTTTTCTAGAATGGGGCCGCCCATGTTGCGATCTTTTTGCTATTCCCCAAAACAGCAAATGCCCAAACTTCTTTTCTCTCTTCCCACTGCCAGGCCATCCCCCCAGAGACGCTCTAACCCAGGATTGGCCCCAGGGACTTCTTTATGCCTTTCCTCCCTTTCCGTTGCTTCCACAAATACTCCAGAAAGCCACCGTTTTGAGAGCCAAAATGATTCTCATTGCTCCCTATTGGCCTCTACAGATTTGGTTCCCGTTCCTCCGTCGTCGCCTATTGGTGCAGCCCTGGCATCTGGACCCAGTGCCAGACCTTCTGTTTCACCAATCGGGTCAGCTGCATCGGTCTATTCCTTCTCTCAACCTCACAGCTTGGTTGCTCCACTTCCTTCCTTAGCCAGGCTTCCTATGATCTCTAATCCTGTTAAGGATATCATAGTGGCTGCCCTTAAATCCTCTACTAGAAGGATTTATACCAGCAAGTGGGAATGCTTCTCTTGTTGGGCAAGAGCTAAAAATATAGATCCCTTTACTGCCCCTGTTCATGCAGTTTTGGATTTCTTAGCGGAAATCTTTCACTCGGGCTCTTCATCTTCCACGGTCAAAGTTCAGTTGGCCGCTATTTCGAACTTTCATGTCGGGTTTGCAGATCACAACATTATGTCCCACAGGCTTTGTAGAGCCTTTCTAAAAGGAATTTTTCTCCTTAAACCTCCAGTCAGGAGTCCTCCTCCTCAATGGGACCTAAATCTAGTGCTGACATCCTTAATTCTTCCTCCTTTCGAGCCAGCTGTTTCATGTTCCCTGAAGTTTCTTTCATGGAAAACACTCTTCCTTGTTGCTATTACCTCGGCAAGGAGTGTGTCAGAACTTCATGCTCTCTCTGTTCGACCTCCTTATTTGGTCTTCCACAAAGACAGGGTATCCTTGAGAACTAATCCAACCTTTTTGCCCAAGGTGTTCTCGAAAAATAATTTGAACCAATCTATTGACCTCCCTGTATTTTTCCCTAATTACTCAAACAGATCGGAACAAAAATTACATTATCTTGATGTTCACCGCCAACTCAGATATTATTTGGACAGAACAAAACAATTCAGGAAATCCGATCAGCTCTTTCTTTCTTATGCTGAAAACAAGAAAGGCCTTCCTGTCTCCAAAGTGACTTTATCTAGATGGCTTTCTTCCACCATCTCCGAAATCTATCAGCTCAGGGGAAAACAGCTGTGCTCAAAACCGAAAGCGCATTCAACCAGAAGCTTAGCCACTTCCACAGCTTTTCAGGCTAGACTTCCATTAGACACTATTTGTGCAGCAGCCACTTGGGCCACTCCTCATACCTTTGTTTCTCATTACAAATTGGATTTGGCCTCCAGGGATAGAGCCAGTTTTGGCTCTACAGTTCTCAAGAGTCTGTTCCAGTGAGCCACCCAGGATAGAGGTGCTAGGGACGCGGTCCCATCAAGCAAGAATGAAGGCGAGATTGACATTGAGAAGTTATGTACCTACCATAACGTTCCATGTTAGTTGTCTTCTCTTGTCTTCTTTCTTGCGACCCTCCCTCCTGCCCCCTGGCCTGGACAGACCTTTTTTCTCCCTATGGAAGATTGCTTTTTAGGACCAGCTAGTTGTCTGGTCTTCCTTATAGCCCATCCTTTAGGCTTTTTGCCTTTCTTTCCTTCTGGGAAGTTTTTTGTGCTAGGTGTTATTGCCTATAGGTACCAAACGAGATCTGGGTACTTACCGCCTTGCATCATGGGATATGGGGCTGCCTCGAGCTGGTAAAAGTGACTCTCGAGCTTAGCAAAGTGCCGAGTCGGAGCCGAGGATCGGCTCCGAACCCATCAAGCAAGAAAGAAGGCGAGAGAAGACAACTAACATGGGACGTTATGGTAGGTACATAACTTCTCATTATACATAAAAGGTGGTAATAACTGTATAAGAAAATGATGCTTTGTGTAATGCCTTTCACCCTGAATGGTCTTACAGATATAAAAGAGTAGTGAACTTTTAAAAAAAATAAGATTGTGAATAGCTATGCTACAGGTGACACACTTGGAAAGAATTGCACATATGAATTTGATTGTTTTTCATGATGGTTATTCAGCAGAATATTTGGGGTGAAGGAAAAGAGTAATTATATTAATTGCAAGAGTATTTCCAATAGTATTAGAAGATGGGAAAAAAAAAGATAATTCAAGTTTTATAGTACTAAGGGGCTACTGGCAAGGGAGGAGGATTACACTGGCATGCATTTACATTCAACCTAAAACTGCTATAATGGAGCTTAAGAAAATTCTGGGAGAAATCCGCTTTCAACAACGAATATTACTTATAGGTAGAGAGTGGAATTTGGTTTGCAACAGTGAATGTGTCTGGGGAGCCTAGAAGGGAAAATATAGCAAAGGAGGGTAGATTTTTGAAGAATTTTATGAAAATGTTTGGCATGGAAGATGTGAATTCAGTACTACGAGTTTGAAGTGAATTTACGTATTATTCTCCAAGATCCAAAAACTGGGCTAGACTAAGTAAAATTTATATCTCACAGGAACATATGCATTTAATTGAAGGTCTTTATACACACCCATCAACTATTTCAGATCATGCGCCAATAATAACTTAAATAAAAATGAGACACTGGTGCTTACACACCTATCGGCTGAAAAAAGAGGAATTTAAGGAATGAGTTTTGGAATTTTTTCAGGAGCTGCTAGAGAAGATAGATAGTTTTTCTGAAAATATAGCTAGGGCATGGGATAAAATTAAAGTGGAGTTTGTCTAGGGTGGAAATAAAGGAAAAGGACACATGGCTAAGAAGTAACTAGAATTATTTAGAGGCGCTGACGAATGTTAAAGTATTGCAAAATTGGGGAAATCTCTCAGAACAACCAAAGGAGTAACTGCAGAATGCTAAACCGAGAATAAGGGATTACCTCGATAATATGCACGAGTTTAGAAAGATTTCTGTTAAGCAACTGGATTTTAATAATTCTGGAGCACACAAACTGTGTTAGCACAGTGACTCGGACAACAAAAAGTGGAAAATGGGTGTCAACCAAGCTTAGGGAGCCTATAAACAAGTAAGATGAGACGAGATCCTGTAAAAGTATTAGAAATATTTCAAAGATTTTATGGAAGTTTGTATAAAGCAGAGAAATATGGAAGTGAAGATAAGGTAATGGAAAATTTTATGGAAGAATTTAATATGACAAGGCTAGAGATAGATGATGCTCAATTACTAATAGGATAGGAAGAGAGATAAAAATGGCTACGTATAATGAATCTGCAGGAAAGTCCCCAGGAATAGATGCTATTCCTGTGGAAGTTTGAAAACTAGGAGGGAAAAAAATTGATAGAAATCTGGAAGGTTTTTTAACAGTATTTTAAGAGGAGGAGAATTACCAGCATCCTTGAAGACAGTGGTAACAGTAATACCTAAAGAGGGTGAAGATCCATTGAATCCAGCTTCAATACAGGCCCATTTCAATACCAAACCATTATTATAAAGTGTTTGTTTATAATGGCTAAAAGAATGGCAAAAGTGATACCAAAATTGATAGAAATTTGTAGCTTTGTGGAGGGCAGGAAAACAATTTACAATATTAACGGAACATTGATGATCCAGAGGGAAGCAGAATTAGTAAATACCACGGTTATTGGTAGGCCTTGATGCAGAGGAAGCATTTGACAGAGTAGACTGGGTCTTAATGAGCAGGGCAATGAAAGTATTTATTTGCTTTCCCCGATACTATTATAAAGTTGATTAGTGTGAGGGACCAGAGGTGAAAATTGAAGTGGGTGGGGTCCTGACTGAAAACTTCTGCTGGAGTAGAGGAACCAGGTACGGTTGTCTGCTTTCCCTTTTGTTTGCATTTAATTGGAACCATTGGCAACGAAAAATAAGAAGCTCAGAAATTCAAGGATATAATTGGTATGGTAATCAAGAAAAGCTGGCTGTATTTGCAGATGACTGTATTTAATACATGACAAAGCCAGAAAGAGACTTTGCAGTGTTGTAGAACATTAAGACCGTTTCAAATCTTCCCAGGATACAAAATTAATGTAGCTAAAACAGTCAATAGAGGTAAATTATGAACCCACACACATTGATCCAACAATATCGATATTTTTGGGAATATGATAAAATGAAGTATTTAGGAGTATGGATTAGAAATGACTGTTGTGGCAGCTAAGGATATGTGTCAAGAGACTAAACATAAGATGATACAAAAATTGAGAAACTGGAAGATGTTCTTCATTCCACATTGCTGCAGTCCTAACTATTGGGTAGTCCGCTGTCCAGTCGGCCCGAATACCAAAGTATATGGCTGACGTCGGTCACGGCGCATTAGACTGACGTCAGTACTTCAGGGTACTAATGCGCATGACCGACGCCATATCCTCAGTCTTTTTTGCCGCATGGTCCGATGCAGAAGCAATTTTGCGAGTGCAGGTTGGCGTTCTGAAAGTTTCTGAAGTCAGAGTTTCAGACCGAATCAAAGTTGGCTAAGTACCCGTTGGGAATATTTTGTTTTTCTTGCCTCAGTATTTAACCGGATGTCAGAAAAAGTGAATAACTGTATTTCTTGTGGGAAGCAGATCCCTCATAGGGATTACCATGCTTTGTGTATACCTTGTTTAGGGCCTGAGCACGAGGTTGTTGGATGCCGCTCTTGTGCTAGATTTAACAAACGCACTATTAAGAGAAGGTTAGACTGTGCTAGGTTGGTTTGGGAAGCGTTGTAATTATAAAATGCCGTCGGATGCTCCGGCCGCTTCGCCAAAAAGCGCAAGGACAAACTGCAAAGCCTAGAGTGGACGAACCGACAGTCCCAGATGTCGGTCCTTTAGAAGGCTCAGTGGAGCCGGAGGTTCTGCCAGGAGTTTCTTTGGAGTCTCAGGGAGACTTTACTGTTACAGGATGTATCCTCTCAGGAAGTAGGCCAGGCTGAGGGGCTTCTCAGGTGGCTGTTCTTCCCTCTCTTCCTAAGGTGGTTAGAGCCTCCCTTCTGTTTCCAAGGCTTCCTTGAGAGGCAGGCCAAGTTTAGCTTCAGTGGGGATTTCTCCTAGTGCTTCAGGGTCTTTACCTAAGAAACATATGCTTAAAATGGCAGAGGATTTGATTACTATGATTAGAGGTTCTATGCCCCCTCCTGATAAGAGGCCTAGGGTGGAACCTGAGTTTGAGAGTTTTGAGCAATGTTCGAGGCTTCTGAGTCTTGCTGAAGACTTGCAGGAGTATCCTCCTTATTCTGATTCTGATGTGGATGATTCTACTCCTTCAGCTTCTCCTCCTGAGGATTTTTCATTTTCAGAGACTCTGCATTCCATGAGGGAGCATTTTAAATGGGAAGGTCAAGATTTCTCTGATTCCAGAAAGAGGCTTAGGGAATTCTTGTTTTACCCCAGCATAGGCCTTTAGCTATACCTCCTGTTCTGAATGTGGTGGAAGATGTTTTGCAGAGGCTTCCTTGAATCCTGATTCTCTGCCTCCTGCCCCAGTTAAACCGGATAGGTACTACAGGGTGCCTGAAGCTCATAAGTATCTTTTAAGAGTCCTAGGGCAGACCCGAAACTGTCTCTCAGGGGCCTAAAGGTGTGAAGGCCTCTGTTGTTAAAAATCCTGTTCCTCCTGATAAAGAGGCAAGGGCTTTGGATAGATGGGGAAAGAAAGTGTATACTTCTTCCACTTTAGCCATGAGGCGTTGAATTGTCAGTTTCACATGTTAAAATATCAGAATTATCTCCTTTCACAATTGAAATCTAAGGTGGATGCTCTGGCGGAAGGTATTGAGTGTAAAGAGTTGCAGGATTTAGTTCATGTGTCTGAACAGGTGGGTAAACATTCCTTGCAGTGTGGTTTTGATGCTGTACAGGCCTCCTCGAGGGTGGCTGCCACTGGTTCTGTTCTTCGTAGGCACGCCTGGTTGAGAGATCAGAATTTAGCTGAGCATGTTAAAACAAGGATTTTGGATGCTCCTTTACAGTCTGATGTGTTTGGTTCGCCTGTGGAAGCAGTTTTAAAGAAAATGGAGGACAAGGCTAAGTCTATGCAGACTGTTAAGGATTTTTTGCAGGTGCAGCCTCCAGAGTTTAGTAGAAATTGGCCTACTAAGGGATGGACTTATCCTGCTTATGATTCCCAGTCTAGGGGTAGGTCTAGACGTGGTAGGGGCAGAGCTCAAGGTTCTTTTAGGCCTAGGACAGGGAGTTCCCCTGCTCAGACTTCTGGTGAGGGCAGGGGTCAGTCCTTTCGTAAGCAGACCCAATGACCTGCCTTTTCAGCTGCCAGTACATTCTCGCCTGGCAGCACCTTTGGGAGGAAGGCTGTCTCTTTTCAAAGAAAATTGGGATTTAATTACCCAAGACAGATGGGTTCTGGATATCATTCACCACGGTTACAGGTTTTATTTCCATACCTTGCCTCCTTTCAAAGGCATGCCAGACATTCCTCCTCTACAAAGAACAGAGGCTCACAAGCAAATTTCTCTGTTGCTCGAAATAGGGGCCATTCAGCCAGTTCCTGTGCCAGAAAGGGGCCTAGGATTTTATTCTCGCCTGTTCCTAGTACCAAAGAAGGGGAACACGTGGAGACCAATTTTGGATTTATCTATCCTCAACACTTATCTGGACATTCCCAAGTTCAAAATGTTGACGTTACAACAGCTTTTACCTCTGCTGGGCAAAGATCACTGGATGGTAACTTTAGATCTCAAGGAAGCTTACCTTCATGTGCCAATAAGACTAAGTTGCAGGAAGTATCTGCGTTTCGAGCTGGAAATTCTCATTATCAGTTCTCTGCGTTGCCCTTTGGCTTATCTACTGCCCAGAGTATTCACAAAGGTTCTGGCTCCAGTGATAGCTTACTTCAGGCTAAAAGGAATTCAAATCTATCCTTACTTGGACGACTGCCTGATTCTGGCTCAAGAAAAGGAAGACCTTCTACAACATTTGGAATATATCATAGCAGTGCTAAGATGCCTAGGGTATTCTGTGAGCGAAATAAAGTCCAGTCTAGTACCCTCTCAAGACATGTGCTTTCTGGGTGTGAGACTGAATACAGCAGCCCAGATGGCCTTTTAACCCCGGACAAACAAAAGAATCTTTCCAGTTACTTCCATCAACTATCTCTTCAGTCCGGGCTGACTGCAAGGACAGTCCTTCAAGCCTTAGGGTTCATGGCATCTTGTATTCTGGTGCTTCCCAATGCCAAACTGCATATGAGGAAGCTACAATGGTATCTCAAAAATCTGTGGACACAGCACTGCCAGGATTTGGACACTGTCATTCAAATAATACCTTGCATTCAAAAGGAATTTTTGTGGTGGGCTCAGGAATGTCACCTAAACAAGGGACTCCCTGTGACCCGGCCAGAGGCGAGTCAGATTCTAACGACAGATGCCTCAGACATTGCTTGGGGAGCTCATCTAAATGGAAAGTGGATACAAGACAAGTGGCCTGCCAGACTACAGCATCTACATATCAACATGAAAGAGATGTTAGCAGTCCAGTTTGCATTAATGGCTTTCAAGGAGTTACTTCTTCCAGGGCAGGTGTTGATTCTAACAGACAACACAACTGTCATGTGGTACATCAACAAACAAGGGGGAACACATTCTTACCCATTGTGCAGACAAGCAATGATTTTATGGGAGGCTGCGCTCAGCTTGCAACTAACTCTTCAGGCAAGGTTTCTGCCGGGAGCACAGAACTCCCTAGCAGATGTGTTAAGCAGACAAATCATGGATCCCCACGAGTGGAAACTGGATCTTCATGTATTTCAAAAATTGACAGTGTCATGGGGAACTCCAGACATAGATCTGTTCGCTTCTCCACTAAACCACCAGCTGCCAAAGTTTTGCACAAAGGGATTTCATCACACAGCTTGGAAAATGGATACTCTTTCTTTCAGTTGGAAAAATCTTCATGTGTATGCTTTTCCACCTTTGCCTCTTCTCCCAAAGGTGCTTCTAAAGGTCAGACAAGACAAGCCAAGGATGATTTTAATAGCTCCAGATTGGCCTCGGCAGCACTGGTACCCATTACTGAGGAGTCTGGTAAGGAAGCCTCCATGGCCTTTACCCTTGATTCCACACCTGTTGTCTCAGAGGGACGGTTGTCTGCTCAATGTCAAGCTTCACTCTCTTCATCTAACAGCCTGGCATATTCTGTTTTGAAAGACAGCAGGTCTCAGCTTCCTCAACAAGTTTTAAATGTGATTATGGAAGCCAGAAGACCTAGTACAAGGAAAGTGTAATGAGAAAAATGGAAGAAATTTTTATTTTGGACTGCAGCAAAGAATTTGGAGATTTCTGAGCCTAATTTGAGTGTGGCTCTTCAATATCTTACTGAGTTATTGGACAAAGGTTTGTCTTTCTCTTCCATTAAGATTCATGCTGCAGCAATTTCAGCTCACTATGATTGTGACCCACCATTGTTTTCACATCCTTTGTTCAAGCAATTTCTTAGAGGGGCAAAGAATATAAGACCCCCGTAGAGCTCCTACTCCTGCTTGGGACCTCAATTTTGTGTTGGAGAAACTTACTCTACAACCTTTTGAGCCTGCGGCTACTGCTGAACTGAAATACTTGTCATGGAAGACTGCTTTTTTGTTGGCCATTACTTCTGCTAGAAGGGTTTATGAGTTACAGGCCCTTATGGCGGTTGAGCCTTTTTTGATTTTTCATAAGGATAGGGTATCATTACGTACTAATCCTTCCTTTCTGCCTAAGGTGGTTTCTAGTGTGGCTTTAAACCAAACTATTCATTTGCCTACTTTTTATGCAGATCCCCAAAATAAAGGGGAAAAGATTTTGCACACTTTAGATGTACACAGGCAATTGCGTTATTATTTAAGCAGGACTAAGGATTTTAGGCAGTCTCAGCAGTTGTTTGTTTCTTTTGCTTTGAGTTACCAGGGCAAGCCTGTGTCAAAACACACTATTTCTAGGTGGATTGGGTTTTGCATTGCATTTTGTTATTCCCATCATGGCAAGGAGATTCCAGCTGGGATTAGGCCTCATTCCACTAGGGCTACTGCCACTTCAACAGCATTTCTAAGGGGTGGCAACTAAGGATATTTTGGAGGCAGCTACTTGGAGTTCAGTGCATACTTTCTCTAAGCATTACCACCTTCCTCTCTACTCTAAGTCTAGGGCTGGTTTTGCCACAGCTATTTTGCAAGGCATGTTATCAGCTCCTGCTTCCTTATGATTTGCCAGCCTCCCTTACCTCTGCTTTGGGATTCTACCCAATAGTTAGGACTGCAGCAATGTGGAATGAAGAACATAGTACAGTTTTGTACCTACCATAAATGTAGATGTTCGAGGATCCACATTGCTGCAGTCCAATTTACCTCCCTCCTTCTCCTCTGTGTTTAGGGGTGGTTGTGTAGGTGAGATTATATTCTGGTACCTTTGTATATATTGTATATATTTTTGGTGCAGGTATGTTTGGTGTTTTTCGGTTTTGGCCTTGTCTTTTTAGGGTCTTCTGACATCTGGGGCAAGAAAAGACTGAGGATATGGCGTCGGTCATGCGCATTAGTACCCTGACGTACTGGCGTCAGTCTAATGCCAGCCATATACTTTGGTATTCGGGCCGACTGGACAGCGGACTACCCAATAGTTAGGACTGCAGCAATGTGGATCCTCGAACATCTACATTTATGGTAGGTACAAAACTGTACTTTCTGTTATATGGCTATAAATACTAAGATACAAGCAATTAAAATGTTTTTATTCCCTTTAGTCTTTTACACAGGTCAGGCATATTTTTATCAACCAGAGGAGAAGCTGTGGATAGCAGTTAAAAAGAGTTGAAGGATTTTATCTGGGAAGGGAAGACAGCAAGGGTCAGATAGGATAAGATGATTCTTCCAATAGAATAAGGCAGACTATGATTACCCATTTTGAGGGGATATTTTAGAGTAACACAGTTAAGGCTCTTATTACATAGCGCAAGCAGAACACTGTAATTCAAAGTGCAAAGGAATGATGATGTCACAGGGGAGAATCTCAGGAAATAAGGAAAGACTTGAGGAGAATGACAAAAATCATACAGAGTATTATATTAATAAAATAAAATCATACACAGTATTATATTAATAAAATAACTGGGAAAGTTGTAAGAACTAAACCAGAATGAGAATGGAGAAAAGAGATTTTGCTGATAGGGGATGACTGTGGTTAGCGATACAGATAATAGGCAAGAGGGGGCTGGAATTATTGTAGAAAACTGGCAAAGAAACCAAGGTATTGGGGAAAAAATAACTAGAAAGGGAAAGGTAATAGAATGGGCAGAGGCCAAGAATTTATTTGGACTGCAGGTTAGAGATTGCCTTCCCTATCAAGGACTGATATCAGAGTATAGGCAAAGAGAAAGAAATAGTGGGGTCCTAAAAGAAACACCAGCACTGGTAGAGTTTTTCATAGAATCTGGAACAGAAACTGCCATTAAAAAGGAATAATTAGTAGAGCATATAAAATATTGTGTGATAATTATATGAATCAATCTGAGGAGCTTAGAAAAGGATTGGGAAGAGCAATTGAATAACAAGTTCACAAAGAGACAATGGAGGGATATATGTATAGCTCCCAAATATACAACAAAGTCTAGAAGATTTTAGTATCTTTGCCTGGGAAAGTGTTTACATAGGTATTTTTATACCCCAAGTGGACTCGAAATAATTTTTCCTCAAGGGGATAGCAAATGGTGGTGTGACTGGCTATAAGAGGTGGCTGGGAACATATTTTTGGGAGTGTAATGAGCTGGCAGACTTAAAGGATTCCCGGTTAACTACTCTTGTCGGAGATGCTGGGTGAGCGGATTGGATTGACAGGGGAGAATTTTTTGAGCAATGATACAGAATCGCAATTGCCTAGAACATAGTAAAGCTTACTGAGTCTAATTATGGTAGTTGCCAGAAATGCCGTTACTAGAAAATGGAAATCAAGTAGTGAATGTAGTAACAGAGAAAACAGGAATTGGGATCTATAGAAAAGGGACAGAGCAAACTACACAAAAAAATGTAAATTGTGAGAGCAATATATGCAGGGAAGGAACAAGGTTTAAGAGGCAGGATTTGAATGAGCCATATAATGCTTAACTGACAATAACTGTTAGATTATAAGTGGTGTATAATAATTGCAACTACAGTTGTTTCAATGGTGTCTGTGTTTGTTTTAGTTTGCAACTAAAGTGGTGTCAGTGTTTTTTTCATTTATATAAATGTAAGATTGCTTAGGTCATATATGATAATTTTATAAAGATGTTTATTGAAAAAAAGGATGTTCGACATAGTAACTTCAGACTTTAACCAAGTTTGAAGGCAGTATCTTAAAAAAAAAAAAATTGTGCAAGGACAGTTATACTTTAATTGAAAAGAAGGTAGATGTGACAGTTCAGAAGGAATGTAAGGAAATAGTTTTCATCCTGGGGTACCAAATCGATAGTCATCTTCCTCTAGCAGTGACAAGGTTGGATACATGTATAGATTTGTGGGCGGTCTGAATGGAGTGGATGTCTACCTCTGCCACCAGCTGCTTCTGTCCTGGAAGACTCTTGGGCGAGGATAAATTAACTAGAAGAATGATCTCTCCGTGGAGAATTAAAGCATTTATCACTAGTTGGTGTCCTCTGATAGAGAAGGGGAAGCATAACAGCAGAGTGAATGAGCCAAGTAATTGAATATGCCTACCAGCATTCTTTTGAAAGCATACTCATGGGTGCCTATATTTGCTTACATCCACTGTCTGTAGCATGCATTGCGGTTGCTTCTGCTTGTAGCATGCATTGCGGTTGCTTCTGCTTGTAGCATGCATTGCGGTTGCTTCTGCTTGTAGCATGCATTGCGGTTGCTTCTGCTTGTAGCATGCATTGCGGTTGCTTCTGCTTGTAGCATGCATTGCGGTTGCTTCTGCTTGTAGCATGCATTGCGGTTGCTTCTGCTTGTAGCATGCATTGCGGTTGCTTCTGCTTGTAGCATGCATTGCGGTTGCTTCTGCTTGTAGCATGCATTGCGGTTGCTTCTGCTTGTAGCATGCATTGCGGTTGCTTCTGCTTGTAGCATGTCAGTCTAAGCATCCTGTTGACCCGTTGTCATATGCCTTTAAGGAGGCTAAATGTGTAGTAAATAGATATGCAGAAAAGTTAATATCAATAGGAGGCCAAGTTTGAGGTCAGCAGACATGGAAGGAACCAAAACAAGTGTGTTTTTTTGTCAGCATGGAAAATTAGAATGCGTGGGATTTGGGTGTAAGGTAGATTTAGTGAAAATCAGAAGATATGGTGTCAGCCTGAAACTTATTCATAAGGACGGGAATTGGATAGGCCAAACTGCCCGTAGCTTCAGAAAATTCTGTGTTTTATTAATAGAGTTCTTAATTATGGAGCAGTGTACTTGATTTACTTCAAGTGAAATTGTGTACTGTCGTAACATGCACACAATGACTGACCTTGTTTCCTTTTGAGTTGTCTGTTTCCTAATCGCTAAGCACAAATGTTATTTTCATTCTATACCACTGCATGTTAACATATTGACTTTAACCTCCATTGTGATGTAGTAAAATAGGAACAATACTAGGCAAGTGATCTTGAGGATCATAAGATGCCTTGCCATAGACACCTTTAAGTAGACAGACTTAAAAAGCTCGTGTCCCTTTTCAGACGCTTAATAATGCTTGCCTTTCAAATTGAGTGGGGTTGGATATGACAGTTTTGCTGCAAATTCACATCTACTCATCCAGTCATTAAGACTTGCTTTAAATATAGTTAAAGTAGTACTTTGACCCATAGTAGTAATTTGTTGCATAGGCTGGAAATATTTTGATTTAGGAGCCTCTCTCTCCAGTGAGTTTTGTGTATTTGTTGGTGTAGATTTAGGTCTGTAGTGCAGATGTTTGTAGATCCACTGGCTTTACAAAGAAACTTGAGGTCAAATAGGACTGGTTCTATCATGGTTTGAAAACTGAGATCAGGTCACCTTTTAATTTTTTGTGGCAGGTGTAAATTGATATTTAACCCAAGGGTGTATTTTATAAAAATAAGTTTCTTGATTGGCAGTGAATATTTGAGAAGTATAAAGTTGCTACTTTTAGGCAGCTAGGCCAGATGTGATCAGCAATTTGTTTTTTAGGAAATCATCCAGCAGTATAGGAAATACAAGTAGTTTGCTAAGGATTAATTCATTATGCAAGCTAATTGTATTCTTTGTGTCTCCAGGTTTGCAGTAGAGTGTAAACCACCGTGTTACATTATCTCCTTTAATTTGCTAAATTCACGAAAAACAGGATTGTTTACATTTATATATAGCTGCTACATACAGACTTGTGTTTTAAAGAAATCATTTGTTTACTTATGTGTATGCAGAGTTTGCACAGTTTGTGTCTATATTCCAGATTATAATTTAGTTGAAATTTCAAGTTGGACATTTGCCACTCCATCCTTCTAATGCAGAGAATGCCTTTTGCTATGAGATTATAACTAGATCTCCTGCATCTTACATACTGTAGCCTTCTACCTTAAATCAGCTTTCCTGTCTAGCCTGCAGTGTCTACAGTGATGTTTCAACAGTTTGTTTGCTGATTAAATGTTTAAGGATTGTTTTAACAATACCACTGTATCATGATTGCATAATAACCTACTTCATTTGTCAGTGACTTGGTAGTAAGAGATTGTTTCTTTCTCCAGCATATAGTTAATCAGCTACGCTCCTTTTCTGCCAGCTGGAAAACTGAATTGGATGTGTTTGAGAATAAGACACCACGTGGTTCTGTACATTTTGCCAATATTGTTGCTACTTTGGATCCCAGAGCCAGCCGTCGCCTTGTTCTGTCCTGCCATTATGACTCCAAATATTTTCCCCAAGATGAGAAGGGGCAAGTCTTCTTGGGTGCTACAGACTCTGCAGTCCCATGTTCTTTGATGCTGGAACTAGCTCGGGCCCTGGACATGAAGCTCTTACAACTGAAGGAGAAGGTAGACTTAAAAAGGGATTCAGGTTTCTTTGCATTTAAAAATCAGTTGTCTTAGTACATTCTTGTTTACATTTCCCTTTCTGCATTATTGTAGTATTTATTTGTGCAGAAAAACTGATGTAAAATCTCATTCTCATTGAGGTCTTGCATCTGTGCCTTTTCATAGTTTGATAGACTGGAATAATTTGCGTGCTCTCAAACACAAAGGCACGATCAGTTTCATCATGGGAGTACCTTTTTCTGAAGCCATTTTATTAAGCAAAGCCACATTGTTTCAAATGTATTTTCTCCTACATTGTTTCAAATGTATTTTCTCATCCATTATGTTGTGAAAGAAAAGGACAAATTTTTGTGGAACCAAAGGGTATCAAGTCTTTTAGTGGGGCAGTAAGGTTCCTGCATGCCTGTGTTTTGCAGGCATAGCATCTTGTGATTCCACAATATAGAGTAATTCTTCTAACTTTACTTATCCACTGCAAACGTCAAGTGTGTGTAAACAAAAATACTTTATTTATATTTTATTCTATTTAAGTGGGATAGACTGGGTCATGCAAGAATTCTTTTCGGTGAAATGTCGAGAAAAACTCCAGTAAATAAGCTTAAGTTAATTACAGTGAAATACACAGTGCAATACAGATAACATTTTTAATTATCAGAAGCGACACAAGAGGGAATTTTTTTTAGATATGTAAGTAGAGTATAAGGCATCGCTGAAAGTGTTGTAAGATTTCGGAGTGACAAGTAGCTTTTGTCCTGCAGAGCGGAGAGTTCTAAAAAGAGAGATCCTCTAAAATAAACCTTAGACTGAGGGACATTTGTATGATGAGTGGAGAATACTATGGGCAACTTTTAGTGCTGATTGATAAAGGATGTTTGACGGCATTAGTGGTGCAGCACTTGGCGCGCACACCTTTGGCGCAGAAGGCTGTGGGTTCTGTTCCCACACCAGGTGTATGGTTTGCTAACACTGTAGTGCAGTGTAAGGGGGAATGCTTTACTCCTGTGTGTGTGCCATTCGTTCGATGAGATGTTAAACCAAGATCCCATATGCTTGAGCTGGTGGCAGCTTTGGTGGATATAAAGGGTCTCCCTGCACCCATTAAAAAGAGTAGGGGACATTCCCCAGTTTCCTGACCAAATTTGTCTAGTGGTTTAAATACTTCCCTCCAGGCTCCCCTAGAAAGATTCCAATAGTCTAGTGGAAATAAGCTGGTCTAGAAACAGTAAATAAAATACATAAATATGTGAATTCAAGCTAGTGTAATTTTTGAGTACTAAGCAGTGGTAGGCAGAATTTGGTGTATTGGCTGCAAATTTAGCATTTTTATTTTGTATAGCACTGCTCATATTTCTTTGTTAGGGTTTTGTTGATATTTGTAAGAAGTGGGGAAGTGTGAAGTGGAGTTGGAAACAAGGTATGTAGTGGCTATGTTTCAACAAGATTGCGCAGTAAAATTTTAGAGGTTCTATTTTTTGTTTTTTTTTTTTAATTGTTTGCCATGTTGATAAATTTTGGTTTGTGTATGATATCTCCTAGCAGTTTGGTGGTGGTGGTGGGGGGACCTCTTCAGGTGAATGCTTTGTGAGGTAATGTTTTTGTAAATTGTGTAGTCTTTTCACGAGACTTTGGTATAAAGAGTATTAATTTAGAGTTTTTGTTTTGGGGGGGCGTGAAATGAGACAGACAAGTCTTGATGGAGGTGAAAGATTTCTTAAGAGTTTGCAGTGAGGTTAATGTAGAAGCAGAGCAGATGAGTATCATCATCAGTGTATAGCAGCATGTAAAGTGGCAGTACTGAAATTGTTTAAGTAGATTAAATGGCAGGGTACCAAGAAAAAAGCCTTGAGGAGTAGGTACACGCAAATAGCGGGAGATGAATGAGTGCCATTTCACTTCAAGTAGAAGGTTAACTAGAAAACTAGCTGTGTGCTGTAACAGAAAAGCCTAAAGAAGAAGGTGCAGGAAGCATTTTGCATGGGAGACTGTATTAAATGCCTTTTACAGATCTAGGAAATGGATGAGAAGTTTATTTTTTGCTTCATAAATAGTGTTGAGGAGGGATAAGACTGCAGTAGTTTACTGTGATAGGGAGGAATCCATGTTGAGTGGAGGAGATACTATTGTTAGAAGAAACTGTGGTTTGTTGCTGCTGCACTTTTCTAAGGTTTTAGACAGTGTCGATGTGATGGTGATAGGCCAGAAATATGATTTATCTGTGAAGTTTCCACCGTTGTGTAGGGGGAGAATGAAGGATTGTTACCATAGTGTGGGAACTCTAGATTCAGTTAATGAATGCTTGAGGAGTATAGATGTTGGATAGGCAACTAGTTTAGCAGCAAGCTTGCGATAATAAAGCAGGAAGAATATTAAGGGCCAGTGTGGAAGGCTTAGTCTGGTAAGGAGTTTTTCAGTGGAGTTTGATGGTACTGATTGCAGTGTGAACTAGAAGGATGAATTAAATAAGGTGGGGTTGGTGAATGGATTTGTCATTGAAGTTGTTGTTTTAGAGCAGTTTATGAAATGGCAACTAAACCTCAGGCTATGTATGCATTGTGCATGCAAACAACTTTTAGTCCTCCTTTTAGGCAGATGAGGCAAGTTAGCTATTCTTTGTAGTGCAGAAGATAGCTTTCCCAGGGACCATTTACGATCATACCTTTATATAAAACACTTTGCATCTCCCTGAAAATAGTTCTACACATTAGGTAAGAGTGTAAAATTTGTATGTGAACAAAGATATGTTTAGGTGCGTGTGGGAAATAGGTTTGCTATCATAATGTCAATGATCAGTTGACTTGTTTTCTCAAAATTTGACATTTATGAAATTGTAAATGTCAAACACAATCCAGTAATGTCGATTCGGCATAAATCGACGTACCATTTCCCATGCACCTAATGTGAAAGTAACAACAGTTCCTGTTGTCAGCAGTACTAACATACTGCTCAACACTACGCTACACCTCATGTTTTTTGCAGGGGGGCAAGCCCTTCAGCACTCCCCACTCCCCCTACAAATTATATATTCCAACTCTGAGATCCCAGTAGAGTGATGAAAGGGATGAAATACTCAAACCACATTGTACATCGATCTCTGACAGTACATCAAGTTCATATTAGCAAATGCACAGTGCATTTGCTGATATGAGCTTTCGATATGGAGATGTTCAGCAAGATGGACATTAGAAAATCCAAATTTCGAGTTCTGCATCTGTGAAGCATCTCCGTTCGCAATATTCACAGTAAACTATATATATATATATATATATATATATATATATATATATATATATATATATATATATATATACATACATAAACACACACACACACACACGCACACACACATATGCACTGTAGAAGATTGAAAGCCCATAACATTGAAATTCAGAACATTAAGACCAAAATCTTGAAAATTCAAAACACTTAAAACATTGAATCCCATAACATTGAAAATACATAGGAAACCAACATTTAATATATGCCAGCACAACTACATACAGAAACAAATAAAAAGCAAACCATATTACACTTCAACTATAAGCAGGGGGGGCAAGCCCCCCCTGTACCCCTTGAATTTATTACTGCTCAATATCTGAGTTGTTTGGCTTCTGGTACATACCTACAGTCAACTGCATTACTAGCTGAGTTGTACAAACTTGCAGTGTTGAAGATTGTACTGCATTTTATTTTATTTTTCTCTGTATTTAATTGTTTCATTGGTATGTGTCTCTCTGTAGATGTTCTTCATTTCACTGTTGCAGTCATCACACTTGGATTATCTGCCTGCAGGTAGTCCTCAGTCGGCTCAAATACCAGAGTCTTGAGATTTCTGCGTCTGATGCTGTCTCCTCATCCATGACATCAGGAGTATAAAACATGCAGCCGACACCATTACATCAGTTTTTCTTGCCGTGCGGGATTCCGAAGCAGAAGCAGTTAGTAAGTGCCCGTCGGCAGCTACCTGAAATTTTCGTTTTTCGAGTTTCAAACCTGATGTCTTCTAAAGCCAAGTACCCCGTTGCGGAGACTTTTTTTTTCTTGCTCTAACCGATGTCAAAGTTAACAATAGTCTTGCCTGTGGAAAACAAATACCACATGGAGATTTTCATTCTTACTGCATCACCTGTTTAGGCCCAGACCATGACTTCCCTCGCTGTCGGTTTTGTGCCTTGTTCAATGCCCGAACTATTCATCGTCTGGCTATTTTTGTCTCTAAATTCTTTCGCGCTCATTCTCCGTATTCCGAAATGGCTTCGGTAAGCCGTCCGACTACTAATATTCGGAAAAAATGCAGAGAGAGAGACAGACCGCATAGGTCCAAAACTGCCGACGACGCTTCAGTTAAGCTAGTCACCAGTCCGCCGGTACTCAGCGAGGCGCTTTTGCAGCCCCTGTTACCCGCTTCTACAGATTCGCAGGCCTCTACTGAGACCCATTTGGAGTCCGGTATGCCGCAAGAAGCTTCTTCGACTATGGAACCTGCTGATGTCTCTACATTGGATGGGTCTGGAGCCGCTGTGCAGGCACCTGCTTCTGAGGGTGTATTCAAACCTTCTGATGTTCATATCAAACAGACTACGTTGTTGATTAAATCTATCGAATTTCTCAGGCCCAGAGTTCGCACTATGCCTCAGAAACCGATGACCAAAGCACATTCTCAAGCTCCCATGCCATAGAAACAAATGCTTAGAATGGCTGAAGACCTTATTACTTTAAGCACAAACAAACTGAATAACAAATTGCTGAGCAAAGTAAAAAGAAGGCACTCGTAGTAATAGTTAAGCGCTTTTCGTTTATGATAGTTCACAAACTTCTTCAGACAGATACAAAATAACTGGAACACATTTAAATACAATTGATTAACCAATCAGCAAGAAAGTTAAAAAACACAGTGTAACCACCCACTTTTAAAAACAAATAGCTCTATTAACAAGTTAACATCACTCAAACAATATTAAAAATACATTAAAAACAGATTAACTTAACGAATTAAACTTTTAAGCTTTAGAATACTACTTATAGTATATCCTTCATTTAAGCCAGGAAGACTATAAGCATTCAGCCTAATTTGCCATGTAAGTTCTAACTCATCCAGTCTAAGTACATCTGGGCCACCTCCTAAATTACTACACACTTGGTCTATGACAATAAACCTAAAACTATGATCAGGGCATTGTTCAACATGTTTAGCTAAGGCGTTTTCGAGCTTATGTTTCCTAATTGCATACAAGTGCTTGTAAATACGGTTGCGGAGCTTCCTTTCAGTTTGGCCAACGTAGTAAGCTGGACAATATTGGCACATAGCAAGATAAACAACCATTTTTGAGTTGCAATTATTTCTCCATTTCAAATTAAAATGTAAGTTAACACAAAATCTATTAGATTCTAAAATGTAGGCACAGTAATTACAAGCTTGGCATTTATACATGCCTGGTGTTCTGGTTAAATTCACACTACTATTTTCACAATATGCTTTAAGGTTCTTACCTCTTCTGTAAGTTACTAAAGGACGTTCACCTACAGTTGAATGGACAATGTTGTCACTTTTAAAAATGTCCCAATTTTTTCTCAAAATCTTAAAACAATGGCTGCTGTTTACATTGTAAGTAGTTATAAAAGAAATATTATACTGACTAGTTTCATGTTGGACCTCAATTTCATCAGAAGTGTTGGTAGATCTATTTGCTCTAATAGAACAACACACAACATTGTTTAAAAGAGGTGTATAGAATTGGGACTGTCGTTTCAAGGAGACCTACCTCATTTATGATTTCATCAATCAAAGGGAGGATTACTCAAACTATTTATAACTACATGTCCACTTCTTTTCCTAGATTTCCTTGTTTATTTGGTATACCCAAAATACATAAGTCTAGAAAATCCACCCATGCGGCCATTAGTTGATAGTAGAGGTTCTCCCACTTACGCATGTGCTAAATTTGTCCATTCTATCCTACAAAAGTACTTGGTTAATATAAAACAAATATGTAAAGATTCATGGACGTTTTTAAAGAACATAAGTGATTTAGAATTCAAGCCAAGATTCAACTTTTTGACCATTGACGTAAAAGATTTGTATACCTGTATTCCACATGGTTTAGCTTCTGAATGGGTTAATGAAATTTTAAAGCTTCAGGGGTGTCCTTCAGATGAAATTTTATTGGTTGAGGAACTACTTGGTTTAATTCTTGACAATAATTTTTTTGTTTTTGAAGGACTGTTTTTTTTCTCCAGAAGATCGGAGTAGCTATGGGTTCACCCTGTGGGGCCAGTGTGGCCAATATGGTCATGGCCTACTGGGAACACCTGTATGTATTTAACAACTGTAATTTCAAGGACCATATTATTTTTTACACGCGGTTCCTTGATATTTTTATACTGCTTGATGGTGATGTAGGATGTAGTGAACTACTAGTTGATTATTTTAATACTACTACTTCCTTTTTAAAGTTTACACAAACTTTTGATTCTATTTCTATAGCTTACTTGACATTACCCTTACTAAGGACAGTTTACTTGATAGATACACAGCTTCTATTCACAGGAAGAAAACTTATTGTAACTCAATGCTGCATTATTCAAGTTGCCACCCGTTCCATCAGAAACGGGCTATTATTAAAGGACAATTGGTCCGTGCAGCTCGTATTATTACTGTGGATGATGCCTTCCATAGTGAATGTAATTTCATTAAGGAAATGTTCCTGTCCCGTGGGTACCCGGAGCTTTTGATTGATGAAATCATAAATGAGGTCTCCTTGAAACAGTCCCAATTCTATACACCTCTTTTGAACAATGTTGTGTGTTGTTCTATTAGAGCAAATAGCTCTACCAACACTTCTGATGAAATTGAGGTCCAACAACATGAAACTAATCAGTATAATATTTCTTTTATAACTACTTACAATGTAAACAGCAGCCATTGTTTTAAGATTTTGAGAAAAATTTGGGACATTTTTAAAAGTGACAACATTGTCCATTCAAGTTTAGGTGAACGTCTTTAGTAACTTATAGAAGAGGTAAGAACCTTAAAGCATATTGTGAAAATAGTGTGAATTTAACCAGAACACCAGGCATGTATAAATGCCAAGCTTGTAATTACTGTGCCTACATTTTAGAATCCAATAGATTGTGTTAACAACTTACATTTTAATTTGAAATGGAGAAATAATTGTAACTCAAAAATGGTTGTTTATCTTGCTATGTGCCAATATTGTCCAGCTTACTACGTTGGCAAAACTGAAAGGAAGCTCTGCAACCGTATTTACGAGCACTTGTATGCAGTTAGGAAACATAAGCTCGAAAACGCCTTAGCTAAACATGTTGAACAATGCCCTGATCATCGTTTTAGGTTTATTGTCATAGACCAAGTGTGTAGTAATTTAAGAGGTGGCCCAGATGTACTTAGACTGGATGAGTTAGAATTTACATGACAAATTAGGCTGAATGCTTATAGTCTTCCTGGCATAAATGAAGGATGTACTATAAGTAGTATTCTAAAGCTTAGAAGTTTAATTCGTTAAGTTAATTAATCTGTTTTTTAATGTATTTTTAATATTGTTCGAGTGATGTTAACTTGATAGAGCTATTTGTTTTTAAAAGTGGGTGGTTACATTGTGTGTTTTTTAACTTTCTTGCTGATTGGTTAATCATTTGTATTTAAATGTGTTCCAGTTATTTTGTATCTGTCTGAAGAAGTTTGTGAACTATCATGAACGAAAAGCGCTTAACTATTACTACGAGTGCCTTCTTTTTACTTTGCTCAGTAATTTGTTATTCACCTTATTACTTTAATTAGGGGAAGCCAGCCTTCCTCCTCTAAAAGACAAAGAATTGATTTTCCTTCGGATTCTTCAGACCATGAAGTCTGATGACTCTTACCCCTGTGATTACCAGGAAATAACCTTATCTACCTATGAGGACTCAGATGCAGAGGATTAAATTCCCTCAGCCTCCCCCAGAGGACCTTTCTTTCGGTGAAACCTTGCATACCCCAAGAGAGCATTTCCGCTGGGAATGCCAGGATTACCCACAGTCCAAAAAGAGACTCTGAATTTTTAGACTTGTCTCAGCAATAGGCCTCAAGCTATTCCCCCTGTCCTGGATGTTGTAGATGATGTTTTCATGGAATCCAGCCTTACCCCTGATACTTTACCACCTGCTCTTAGAAAGCCTGACACATACTACAGACTACCTGACTCTCCCAAATTTCTCTCTCAAAATCCCACAGCGGATCCAGAGACCTTCTCCCAGGGACCTAAAGGTATTGAGGCTTCTACAGCCAAAAACCCTACCCCTCCGGACAGGAATTCTAGGGCTCTAGACAGATGGTGTAAAAAGGTATATATCTCTGCAACTCTTGCCAAGAGGGCTTTAAATTGCCAGTTTCACGTTTTGAAGTACCAGCAGCATATTGTTGATCTAATTAAACAAAAAATGTTGGTGATTCCTGATAGTGCAGGAAATAAAGACTTGCAAGACTTAATGCATTCTGCAAACGTTGTTGGTAAACATGCTTTGCAGTGTGGTTTTGATGCCTTAGAAGCATCTTGCAGGGCTGTTGTCACTGGGTCTGTTCTGAGAAGGCATGCTTTGCTGAAGGAACAAATCTTGCCAGACCATGTCAAGGCAAAATTACTTGATGCTCCATTAAACCAAGACTGTTTGGCTTTAAAGCAGAAGTTGTTCTTGAAGAGATGGAAGAAAAAGCTAAATCCATGCAAACTGTTAGATTTCTTACATGTACAGCCACCTAGATTCTGTAGGCATTGGCTTCCAAAAAAAATGGTCCTTTACAGTCCCTTCCAGACCTCAGCCCAAACCCAGGGGCAACAGACCACAAAGACTACAGTCTCAGGGTATGCACAGATCTAAACAAATGGAGTGCTCCCTCCTCAAAAACTGGGAGTGGTAAGCCACTCCCTTATGGAAAAAGTTCACGGTGACTTGTACTTAATCCTTCCCAGCCATGCCCAAGTACTTGCACCCCTAGGAGGAAAACTCGCCCTGCATGCAAAAAACTGGGAGTATAGTACCCAGGACCAATGGGTCTTAAACATTATATCCTAGGGATAAAGATTCTATTTCCACTCTCTGCCAACCCCAAGTGGATTGCCAGACCTTCCTCCAAACCAGTGGACAGAGGCCCAAAAGCGAGTACTTTCTCTTCTTGGTATCAGGACTATTCAACCTGTGCCAACAGAGCAAAGGGCACAGGGTTTCTACTCCAGGCTGTTCCTGGTGCCCAGGAAAGAGAACTGTTGGTGCCCTATTCTGGATCTGTCAACCCTAAACACCTTCCGGGTTGTACCAAAATTCAAAATGCTTACACTGCAACAGCTCCTTCCTGTTCTAGCCAGGGACTCCTGGCTAGTCACCCTAGACTTAAAAGAAGCTTATCTGCACATCCCCATAAGGGAATCTTGCAGGAAATATCTACATTTCAGGGCAGGTTCTATGCACTGTCAGTTCTCTGCACTTCCATTTGGCTTATCTACTGCACCCAGGGTATTCACAAAGTGCCTGGTTCCAGCCATTGCTTACTGTAGGCAGAGAAATATTCAAATTTACCCATACTTGGACGATTGCCTGATTCAGGCGGACAGTCAGGAATTGCTGCTTCAGCACCTGACGTTTGTAAAGAGACTCCTAACTTCTCTGGGGTGTACCATCAGTGAAAAGAAATCTCATCTGGTACCCAGCCAAAAGATTGTATTCCTGGGAGCAAGCTTGAACACAACTTCCCAGATGGCATTCCTCACTCCAGAAAAGCTGATTTGACAACTTATTTCAAACTACTGGCCACCCAAACAGTTAACTGCAAGAAAAATACTGCAAGCCCTAGGGTTCATGGCCTCATGTATTCTACTGGTTCCAGGAAACTTCAGTGATACTTAAAACGTCTCTGGTTTCAACATTCCCAGGACCTGGAAACAGTGATTCCTATCATTCCTTGCCTAAGGACAGAGTTCCTTTGGTGGGCAGAGGCTTGCAACCACAACAAGGGACTCCCTTTCTCACAACCCCCCACCGTCCAAACTCTGACAACAGACTCATCAGACTATGCATGGGGGGTTCACATGGCAGGCAAATGCATTCAAGGCAAATGGATCCCAGGACAAATTCACCTGCATAGCAATCTAAAAGAAATGCTAGCTGTACAGAATGCACTGACAGCCTTCAAATACCTTATACTGCCAGGACAACTCCTGATAAAGCCAGACAACACCACAGTTGTGTAGTACATAAGCAGGGGGGAGCACATTCCTACCCACTCTGCAGGTTAGCCATGGCACTGTGGAGCACAGCCTTAACCAACCCAAGTGCACCTACAGGCTCGATTCCTGCCAGGTAACAAAATTCACTGGCAGACGACAAGCAGAAATCTAATGGACCCACACGAGTGGAAACTGGAACCAAACTCATTCAAACTTCTAATACATAGGTGAGGGACACCAGAGGTGGACCTTTTTGCATCCCCCCAAAACCATCAACTAAACAAATTTTGCACCACAATTCCTCACAGCCAAGCTTGGTAACTGTATGCTCTATCCTTCACATGGGAAAACCTCTCCATCTATGCCTTCCCCCTCTGCCCCTCCTTCCAAAAGTACTGCTGAAGATCAAACAGGACAGGCCAAGGACAATCTTTATTGCACCAGACTGGCCACGCCAGCATTGGTACCCACTCCTACGCAGTCTGACAGCAGTGCCACCCTGGCACCTACATCAGACCCCCTGTCTACTGTCCCAGCAGGAGGGACAGATTTTGCATCCTCGGCTGCAAATCCCTGAACCTGGCAGCCTGGCTTATTCCCTGAATACATCACCAGCAGCCCTCAGCAAACAGGTGCTGGATGTTATCCTTGAATCCAGGAGGGCCCAGTACTAGGAAATCCTATTTAGAAAAGTGGAATAGATACTGTTCTTGGAGCCAGTCTCAAGGGCAGGACACAACCGTGCCCTCCTTGCCTCAAATCCTAGATTACCTAGCAGATCCACAAAGGCCTATCCTTCTCGTCAGTTAAGATTAATGCCTCTGCCATTTCTGCTCATTACAATGCTGAGCCACTCCTCTTCTCTCGCCCTCTGATCAAACAGTTCCTGAGAGGAGCTAACCATTTAAGATCCCCAAGGAAAAGTCCCACTCCTGCCTGGACCTTCTCTTTGTAGTAGAGAAGCTCACACTCCCCCCCCCCCCCCCTTTTGAGCCTGATGCTACAGCAGGGTTAAAATTCCTCTCTTGGAAAACAGCCTTGCTGCTAGCCATCACGTCAGCAAAAAGAGTGTCAGTTACAGGCCCTTATGGCTGTGGAACCCTTCATTATCTTCCATGCGGACAGGGTTTCCCTCAGGACTAACCCATCTTTTATGCTCAAGGTGGTATCCAGTGTGGCTTTAAACCAATCCATCCATTGGCCAACCTTTTTTCCTAATCCTCAGAATAAAGGGGAGAGGATTCTGCACTCCTTGGAAGTGCACAGATAGCTCTGGTTCTACCTTGACAGGACTAAACCTTTCAGAAAATCTGACCAGCTGCTAGTCAGCTTTGCTACAGGGGCAGAGGATAAGGCCATTTCAAAACAAACCGTTTCTAAATGGATAGCACACGGCATCCATTTCCCCCACAGGGGATCAGGCCTCATTCCACTAGGCTTACCTCAACCTCTACAGCTTTTCTCAGGGGCGTCCCTACCAGGGACATCCTGGAAGCTGCTACTTGGAATTCAGTACACACCTTCACCAAGCATTACCTTGGGAATCAACCTAAGTGTGATGACTGGAACATTGACACGCAAAGAACATAGTACAGTTGTGTATACTTACCATAAATGTAGATGTTCGAGTGTATTCACTGTTGCAGTCCTACTCACCCTCCCTCCAGCCCTCCTGTCTTTCTATACTTTCTACCTATCCTTTTTTTGGCCATATCTTATGGAAATGGTATTTACTTTTTACTGGAGGTGTTCCACACCATGTGATTGCTTCCTATTTTGGGGGCTCCTGACATCTGGGGCAAGAAACTGATGTCATGGCGTCTGCTGCATGTTTTATACCCCTGACGACCTGATGTCATGGATGAGGCGACAGCATCTGAAGCAGAAATCCCAAAACTCAGGTGTTCGGGCCGACTGAGGGCTACCTGCAGGCAGATAACCCAAGTGTGATGACTGCAACAGTGAATACACACTAACATCTACATTTATGTTAAGTGTACACAACCGTACTTTATTTTTCTATTTAATTTCATAGAATATTGTGGTCTCTCTCTGTCTCTGCAGTTAAGTTTCCCGCCTGCCCTCTCTGTTCTTGTTCTGGTATTAATCTTGGTGGCTTTGGAATTGCCCGCCCCTCCTGTAAATTTGTGTTTGAACACTCCTCCTCAGTCTATCTCCTTTGCTCACTCAACAGAGTACAGTGAGATCATATTTTGATCTCCGACACTCCTACCAGTCCCATCTGTTCAGCTCTGCCCCAGTTCTATTCCAGTCTAGTGTCACTAGCTCATTCTACCTAATACAGAAAGAACATTTGTGAAGGGCAAGCCACTTAGGTCCTTAATTTCGAATTATCTTCTGATTCTTTCTCCCTTTCCACTTTCCAAAAAAAAAAAAAATTCTAAGCTTGTTTCCTGTTTATTCTGTAACTAGTTTAGTGCAGATACAGATTTGCTGTAACCAGGACTGTTTGTAAGCTTCTGAGCCCCCAAAGCCTTTCTGTGTTGGAGGGGAAGCCTTCTAGCTTATCAGTGGGAGTGGTAAGTTCTAGGTAGCCTATCTACCACAAGAGTAATTTCTGGCACAGAAATTGTAGTTTGTTGGCCGTTTGGACAGTTTTTCCATCTCTTTCAACTTTCTGGTTTAAAAGCCTGCATTTGCACTAGTTTCCCACCTTTCCTGTAGCTAGTCTAGTACAGATACAGATTTTGTGTATCCAAGACTGTGATTGTAAGCTTCTGAGCCCCCCAAGCCTTTCTGTGTTGGAGAGATGCATTCTAGCTGATCAGTGGGAGTAGTAAGCACTAGGTAGTCTATCTACCACAAAATCCAGGTACAGATTCTTAGTTTTAGCACTTGAATTTGCGTTTTCATACTCCGCACTTACTCAGAACTTGTTGGCACTCTAAGCTACAAATTACTACAGCACTCAACCTTCCTCTTTACCTAGAGGAAAACAGTTTTTGTACTTACTTTCCTCACTTGCTTGGAGAAAAACAGTTCTTATACTCACTTTCCTCACTTGTCTAGAGGAAAGTAGGCATGTCTAAGGGTCAGCTCCCAGTTTTCTCTCCTGTCTGTCTGATGAATCTGGGCATCTTGAGGCAATGTAGTAATTGCCACATGTACACAGACAACCCTGTTATCCTACCACCCAACACCACCAACTGTGAGCGATGCACTTATCTAGCCAAACTGGAGGTAAAGCCCTCTCCAACCAAGACTGAACTTGATAGTCAAGAGGAGAAGTTTAACACTTGCACCACACCACACTCATCATAGTCCCACTAAACCTACACCACCAAAATCCACACAGACACACAAAAACTCAGTAATAATCTGCTCAAGCAACAGAGACCTCCAGAGCAGAAACGCAAGCAACCTCCACCTCCCAACACAACCCAAATGAGACACAGCCCACAGACTCAGTGTGCCAGTAAACCACAGCCTACAAGGCAAACCATCGTACCCAACACACTAGTCATAGGTGACTCTGTAGTCAGGCACACTGATGTCCCACTTACCAGGCTAAACAAGGAGAAGATTACTGTCAGCTGCCTGTCGGGTGGCAGGATCCGCCACATAACCCACCCACTCAGGTCACTCCACAACAAGTACATATATGGCTGTCATTGTCCATGTTGGTGTGAATGACCTGAGATGTACCTCCCTGGACTACATGAAAAGAGACATGGAAGAGCTCTCCGATCTTGTAGCCCAGGCAGGTATGACCCTAGCCCTGAGTAGCATCCTGCCATCGCCCAGAATGATACCGCAGTACAAGGACAAAATGATTAACTTCAATTGCTTAAGCTTCTGGTGTCATTCTAAGGGGATCCAGTATCTGTCTGCCTGGGATGACATAGTCGACAGACCACAATGCTTTGCCAGAGATGGCCTGCACCTGTCACCCCTGGGATTCCGAATACTGGCTAAGGCTCTTGCCGCCCCATAGTGCCTTTTTTAGGCAAGGTTCAAATGATAAATTCACCACTGTAACAAAACAGGCAAGCAAATACTGAGGGTAATGCTACTCAATACTAGAAGTCTAAATCTCAAAATGCACTCACTCGAGGCACTCAAATCGATTTTTGTGCAGTGACTGAGACCTGGTTCAAGGCTCTAGAGCGCACCCTGCATTACCAGGCTATAACTCATACCACACTTTTCAGCCTTTTAACCTGGACCAGAACACCAAAGGTGGAGGTTTGTCCATATTAAGGATTATCCACACTTCTAGGCTGGTTGTGCAGCATAATGCATCCGAGGTTATCCAAGTGCAGCTAACTCTGGGCAAAACTGCAATCCAAATTGCAGCTTGCTACAGATCCCCCACCATGCCCCATGATTCCCACTCTTCTTGGAATACTGGAAAATATTAGAGTTCAACCAAACACCCTAATAATGGGCGATTTCAACTAATCTACCATTAACTGGGAAAACTTCTCGTTTACCAACTCCTTTGCTCAACGCTTTCTGGAATTCATAAATTCCAATGCCCTGGATCAACTTAACACCCTCACCAGGAGCACCAATACCCTAGACCTAGTCATTACCAGCATGAGTGACCGATGTTCCACATGTGAAATCAACTCCTCGGTCAGATCCGACCATAAGCTAATCACCCTAGATATCCACATCCCACCCCCACCCACCATTAAGGAAAGCATGGTAAAAAATTTCTCCAAAGCCAACTTCATGCTTCTTAAGACAGAAGTGGCGAACTTCATGACACCTATGCAGATGGAGAATACAGTTAAGACTGCTGAATACTACACAAATGCACTCTGTAAGCACTTAAACGAGTGCATGGATCATGCTATCCCAAACAGAACCAAGACGCTATCCTCCAAAAAAAGGAAGCCAATCTGGTGCTCCCCTGCAATAAACATACTCTACAACAGAAGGAAGAAACTGTTGCAAAAGAGTAAAATCCCATGAGTGGAGAAGCTCCCTGGTCAGCCTCAGTAAGAAGCTGAGATCCCTTATAAGATCCTCTAAAGCTAGCTACGAAAATACAATTGCCACGTATTCTAAGGGCAACCACAAAGCATTCTATAGTTATGTCAATCTCAGTGGCCATACCCAGATCTGCTCTGGGTTACAGAACAACGGCACAAAAATTACAGAACCAACTGATATTGCCAACCTTCTGGCAGATAGGTTCTAGTGCTAACTTTACTCCCCTCTCACCCCCTAATGGGCCCATATCTATACAGGAAGAACGCAGAGTCCCTGTAATCACATCTATGCAGGTAATAGCTGCACTCTCTAGAACCAAAAACACAACATCCCAGGCTGAGTTTTACATTAACTTCAGAACGAACTGGCTCCCCACCTAAGCACCATGTTCAATCAGTCTCACTTCAGACTTTGTGCCCTCTGAATGGCAGTGGACCTCACCCAGTTTGGGTTTGTGAAAGGCAGATCATGGCTTCAGGTTTCGACTTTGAGGCAGTAACCTAAGCCGTAGACGAGGGTAAGGTGTTTCACACAGCCTATCCTGACTTTGCCAACGCTTTCGACACCATTCCCCCATTCTGGAATTCTAGCTAAACTCCCTAAACTACGTATAAATCCCTACGTCACAAGATGGGTTGCCAACTGGCTCACTGACAACCCACAATGTAAACGTTGCAGACTCCAAATCTGACTTCAAACCAGTGACAAGTGGAGTACTACAGGGTTCAGTCCTTGGACCTCTCCTATTTGGTATCTACTTCTCTGAAGTACAGGCTAACACAGAAGGCCTCTGGCTAACTAAGTTTGCAGATGACTGCAAACTAGGAGCCATAGTAGATTCCCCAAATGATGTGGACATCCTACACAAGGGCCTTACTGAGACAGATGCCTGGTGTCAGAGGCATGGCCTCAAGCTCAATGTCCAAAAGTGCATTGTCACCCCCTTTGGTAAAAACTTCGTACCCATGAACTAACACACAAACAGCAGTCTACTTAACGCCGAATGTGTGATAAGAGACCTAGGTACCCAGGTGGACAGTAGTCTCTCCTTTGATAATCACATCACCACAGTAGTCAAGAAATGCTTCAATGTGGCACACCTCATCACAAAAGGGTTCTCATCTAGGAAAAAAGAGGACATTTTTCCCCTCTACTCTGCACTCAGACTCGTAGAGTGTAAGCCCCTTTTGGAATGTACCTCACAAGACATCTGTAGCAGCTGGAAAGGCCACAGAAGCACCTCACAAAGAGGATTACTGGCCTCAAACAGATGCCGTACACTGACCTTCTCCAAAACTCCAGCTTTACTCTGTAGCATATTGCCTACTCCGAGGAGATGTCTGCCTAACATATAAAGCTATGTTAAACCCAGAGCTGTTGGACATGCTACACTTGAATCCCAATCCCTCCGAGCTGCACGCTCTAGGGGACCTAAACCTTGTCACCACAATAAACAGGACATGCTGGAGGGATAGATTCCTGTCCCAGAGACTTCCTATACTCTAACAAGCGACCCATCTATGTCAAGCAAAGTTCCTCATTCGTACTCGAGAAAAATCTTGAGTGGATGAGAATTAGGAAATAACACCCCGGGGACCACTTCTGTGGCTCTGCTCGACAGAGGCACTAGAAAGTAAGGTCGAGTGGCACGATGCCAGGGTAATCCTATGGGCTAGGCTTGTAAAGGCCCCAGGGCCATTAGCCTAGTACACACCTATGAACTATATATCTCTCTGATACTTACTGGAGTTACATAGGTAGTCTGTCATATTCCCTTCTTACTTGCTGTACTACAACATAACGTATCTTAGTGTAGTGCGATCTTGGAGCAGGTATATTTAAGTAGCAGGGGGACTTGCCCCCCTGCCAATATTTGAAGAAGTGTAATATGGTTGTGTTTTTTTTTTTTTGTTACTGTATGTAGTTGTTCATAGGTTTATAGGTTCATACTAGGCTATCTGCCCTAGGGCATTTATAAGCCTAGCCAGAATGTTTGGCTTTCGCCACCCATTTTAAATTTATTTTGCTATGCCCTTTTTCAAGGTTAGTATACTGTGCCTCTGTCTAACAGTGACAGAGAAGTGATACCTGGAGTAAACCTACGATCTCCCATCCACTCATCAAGATTCCTCTTGAAGAGAGTCAATGAGGGACTCTGCCTAACCTGGACAGAGATTTTATTCCAGAGTGAAGGGAGCCTCTGAGTTATGAATCTGTCCCCCCAGCATGTCCAATTTTTTCAGTGCTGAGGTTCAAGTCTCTCGAGTGCGTAGCTCGATGGGATTTGGATTTTCTGAGATGCAGCATGTCCATTAATTCCGGGTTGGACATGGCTTTATACGTCAGGCACAGATCGCCTCTGAACAGGCGGTATGCCACTGAGTAGAGCTGGAGTTTCTTTAACCGGGCAGCATATGGCATCTGTTTGAGCCCTTTGATCCTCTTGGTGAGGTACTTTTGGGGTCTTTCCAGTTGCTGCAGGTGTCTGGTAAGGTACATCCCAAAAGGGGCATTGTACTCAATTATGGGCCTGATGAGGGATGAGTAAAAAGGCACGATGACCTCCCCTCATCTAGATGTGAATCCCTTCATGATTAGGTGGGCTATATAAAATGTTTTTCTAACCACTTTGGCCACGTGGTTGTCAAATGAAAGATTGCTAGCAACTTGGGTCCCCAGGTCCCTAATTACTTCTGTACTTAATGGATTACCACCTATATGGTAATTTGTGGGCACTTTGTTTTTGCCAAAGGGGATGACTATACACTTTTTGGCATTTAGCTTGAGGCCATGGCTCTGGC
>NC_056725.1:821153985-821178061 GCF_019279795.1 Protopterus annectens
CATAGGTCGACCGTGGCATGTAGCTACCTGCAAATAGCAAAGGTTGTCAGTAGTACTGCAAAAAACTGTTGTCAGACAGCACAGCCCTCTTACCTCTAGTAATACATAACATCCGACATGACCACCTGGGTATATATATGGCATGCAGTGACTTTATGTAGCAAACTGCAGCAGTCGTCAGTAACACAGGTAGCTATGGCATCATGTATGTGTGTGTGTAGGTCATGGAGTGGCATGTCATGTAGATAAGCCTGCCTAGTTCAAGCCACATGTCAAGTATATATATAGTACCGGCCTACCCTGCTACATATCATCCCCATGTGTGTGCCTCACAGTAGCCCCCACCTAAGTCCGTATACTACTACAATGTGTGTGTGATGCGTTTCCCAGCATCTGATATATTTTAACCTTTTTGTACTTTAGGAGGGTATGCGATATGAACTATCCGGATCTGTGTATCCCAGCTTTGACAGCTCAAATCCTCTGAAGTGGAAGCAGCCTTGACTGGCCATCAGCTTACCGTGAGAAGAGCTATCTAAAGATTTAAAGAAGCATTGGCAGGTGATATAGTACTCAGCTGCCACGGTGCCGAGTCGAGGCATGCTACTGATGGCACCGGCTGGGCATTTAAATCCTGCATATACATTATATGTATGGTCCATGCAGTTATGGGTATGGCGATCATGGCGGGATGTGTGTGTGTAGTATTAATGCAGGATGAGGTCTCCAGCTTCTCAGGTACCTCGCATGATCCCCCCCAGTAGGGCTAGCTAGTCCAGGGCTGCAGCCTATATCATGGCCACTGGAGTACACTGGATTGACCCTTAATGAAAGTATGACTGCTAAGTCTTGTTGGCTCCATTGCCTCATGCATGCATCCACCCTACTATCAGCTATCATAGATTTAGCCACTTTAGATACTGGCCAGCTAGATGTGTCCAGCTGTATCAGCATCAGCATGTCTCTTTGTGTAGTATACAGTGATGATGCACTGGAGGTGTGTGTGTGTATCCATCATCCCAGTGGACCGCCTAATAATAATAATGGGATGTGTGTGTACCTGCATCGATAGCTATTATTACGGTGCTGAGTTCCCAACTGGGTATGACATGCCAATTAGTCCATAACGTAGCTGATCCAGGTCGAGGTATGTGCCATGTGTGTGTATAGGTAGCCTCCAGCCTATGGACTACCCCATGCCAGTAGCGTGGAAAGTGGCGTACAAAATGTGTGTTGAGCATTTAAGCCCTCCATCACCTGAGCTCAGGGTCCATCCATAGGCTTTAGCAAGGGGCTGGTCAGGTGAGGTCAGGCTAGGCTCGGAGGCTGCAGTCCATATGCATCTATTTACCAACACAATGGGACGGTCCAAGTCCCAGTCCCGGACTCCATGGAGGTATATCATGACTACTCAGGGCTATTTCCAAGTCCCTCAAGTGAGGGCCACCATGTTTGGGGTTGCGCTGCTCATATGACGGTCGGCCAGCTATGGAGTTGGGACTCTTGGCCTATATAATAACTAGCTCAGCGGCCTGCGGTTAGGTACCAATGTGCTCGTATATATACCTGCACCTGCCCATCCAGTGCATCAGCCTGGAGGGTAGTCACTGGAGGTACTACCCTCCCCATCCCATGGAGTCATGAGTGCACCTGGAGTCAGTTATTATATAGATGTGAAGCTGTATAGCTACGTGGACTGCATGTACTCAGTACCTATGAAAGTGCTACACATGCTTGCATTTGTAGTACCCTGCGAGCTAGTGCCATAATAATTGATGTACTGCAGGCTGCAAGATCGCCTAGATGTTCCGTAAAGCTACGGTACTAGTATACTGGAGCTATGTAGCCCTCCCCCAGCTAGCTCGCCCATGACCTGACTGACTTTGTATAATACCATAAAGCCTAGTGCTAGCCTAGAGGATCAGTATATATATAAGTATAATAATAATGATAATAATCCCCATTACATGGCGATGATATTCTCTCCCCAGCCTGTAAGCCAATGATATATATGAATGAACATGAGGACTCCCGATAGAATCCAGCTCACAGTGTTCCACAGTGTATTATTATTATTATTATTACTGCCAGGTAGTACTCACGGGTGCCAGGGCTACCTCACTCGCATGACTGGATCCAGTGATGATAATGTGTGTGTCACAGTCCAGAACATGCTGTGCATCATGATCCCAGCTATAAACATATATGCCGTCCAATAAGATGCAAATCGCATCAGCTGACTGAGCCATGTCACCGCTGGAGTAGCTGGGAGCTACCCTGCAGCCCTGCAGTCACCTACTACTCTATATGATACCAGGGAACCCAAATCAATGAATAGAAATGCCTGTTCACGTTTGCTGCATGGAATGTCAAGCCCTGGAAATTGTCTAACCCCTGGGGTTAACATCCTGTCACTCATGCATACCTGCATCCCCATATCGATGACTCCACTAACTCGGGCATATACTTGCAGGTCATACATGTCCACTGTTTGCAGCTTTCTACAGTGCGTCATGCAGGTACCTGCGATAGTGGGGATGGAGCCTATATGAAATGACCGTACATCGACCACATCAGTGAATGTCGTGTGTAGGATATCCGTCCAAAATAAATGGATTTATAATAATACCCCTCAACATGAATACTGTCACTGCATGGAGTATGATTAATAAACCTAAGTTCCCAGGTCGTAGCCTGTTAGTGTGTATCCATGGCATGGCAGTCAGGTGCGATCAACATGTAATTAATGCAGGGGTATATTAGGTGACTACATGACCCATGATTGTAGAATAGTCAGTGCCAGGTAGTCACTGCAGGTGCACTAGGTACGCCTGATGAGTTACTGGAAATGTATATTTAAATCGAATAGTTATTGACTGCATAGCATAAGAATACCGCTAGTTTAAGGGTGCCAGCCTGCGCCCAGACCATGGATGGATCGGTCACCTTCATTGAGTAATTGATTGACACCAATGTGTGAGTGGTAGAATACTTTGGGCGATCCCAGTATATATATATATAAGAGTATAAACTTGGGTCGACGTCCCCAGGGTCCATGATGTTAGCGTAAGCTCTAGAGCTCTATAGGTCCATCATCACAAAACCTGGGATAAATGATGATGCTGCTCAGTGATCAGACTACGTCCAGGCTGATAGCTAGCCTCAGCCTGGCATACAGCATGAACCATGGGACTAGTAGTACCCTGCGACTGATCGATGGACTGACTAGGGTGCAGCTCACCTGCCATCCCACTCCCATGCCACTTGTGTGTGTAGGTAGGTGCACGGTGCATCTTCCTGCATGTAGGGGCTAGCTAGGAATAAGTAGCTGCCATGAAAAGGTGCCCTTTCACGGTCTGATCTGGGCCTCCTACCATGGGGCTCAGTCCACCTGACTGCACCTGCAGTGCAGTCATCCTTTGCTTGTGGAGATCATCGGCTTGGGGTTGGGCAAGATCCATATGAACTTCCATATAGCCACTTCCCGCTATAGGCCTACTGATCCATGGATGCGGTAGCTGGATGCATGATGCACCTGCAGTGCATGACCCTAGTCCATCGCATACGTATCAGTCATATCCCAGTTATGCCACAATGATAAGTGCCTACCCGAATCAGTAAAAGTGACCTCAAACCACCCGGCTGGAGTGCATCAGTGGATAGATGGAGGCTTGGCAGGCCTGGATAATGTACGCTCACTGGGGAGCTGCCACGTTGGGAATGATAAAAGTGCCATCACCATGGCCAGCTGTACTGAGCCTACTGCCATGGGGAGTCACCCTCCATACCTATCCAGCCTGATGGGACCTAATAATGTCCCACGCTGTCGGTAATGCTGAGGTCGCCTGATGTCACTCCACAACTTGTGCAGTCAGGTATGAGGTACTCCACCTGACTAACATATAGCCTGCATCCATACATGCCATCCCACTGCACTCCATCCACTCCAGCCTGGCGCTTAAAATATGGGCCTTGGGTCCAGCCTTACCTCCATAGTCCACTGAGCTGCACTCCCCATGCAGTGATCCCAATCCTTGTGCAGTACCTGATGCCATGGCCACCCTACAATGGATCCCTCACCATGCCATGAGGTCCACCCTATCACTGGATGGTTCTTCATTCCATATAATATATATAGGCTATATTACTACATAATTGTTGTATATACTCCACCTAGCTCCATTAATGTGTCTGTATACACTCCCGCATAGCCCTGATTCCATGAAGCAGACTGTATATGTCAGCTCACCGCTGCGCATGGATTGACCAATCGTGGCGGTCACCTACCCTCATAAAGCTACCTGCTTAAAATGTGCGGTCACTACTCCACTGCACTACCAGGTGAGGCTAGTGATGCAACCTCGTACATCTGGCGTACCTCCAACACCTGTTAAAATTTTGCTCCCCATTATCAGCTAGACTCGCTGGAGGTCAGCTACACTGCCCAACCTGAGCATTCAATTTAGCCATGGCGAGATGACACTTTACCATACCATCCCCTAGGCATGTAGTGTATAAAGCATGTAGGACAAGGGGATATGTGACTAAGGGACATATATATGGGACCTCCTGGGGATATCTATACTTAGCTTCCACTACTTTCTAAGAGTGTGGACGCATCACGCATTACGGCTGTGCTCATGATATAAATTAAAAATCCCCATATCATATGCACCGATTGAGCAAAATCTCCATTGGCACTTTTACAGGAGGGCTAGCTCCTGCACACATGGGGACCCTATGTTATGTTTGCCCAAAAATCGGTACCCAGCTGGGCCCACCTGCAGCTAGTATAACATGGTCTGTATCTAGTCTCCGCAATTCATTCCACCCAAGCCTGCATGAAAATCGTGGGCTAGTGATACCGTCACTCAGTGATA
The DNA here is from genome assembly GCF_019279795.1 of Protopterus annectens. Classification (NCBI taxonomy): domain Eukaryota; kingdom Metazoa; phylum Chordata; order Ceratodontiformes; family Protopteridae; genus Protopterus; species Protopterus annectens. Next base: position 821,158,866 of record NC_056725.1, read on the forward strand.
CTGGCGAGTATAATGTGTGTGTATAGCGTGGGCACCTGATTACCATGTATTTGGGCGGCGGAGAGGCGGGCATGGGAGTCCATCAACCCTATACTTACCCGTACTATAACTGCAATAACGCATAAAGGCACAACTGTCCCTTGCGGCCTACCTGCACCTAGTAGCTCAGTCCATTAACTCTCTTCCAACCGGTAGCCATCAGAATGAATGTGCAATCCGCTCAGTATTCTCCTTTTGCCGTCACGTCCCCACCGGATATGGAGCTAGGTCCCAGTCCCATAACAGTCACCAAACACATGATGACATAAGACTCAGTACCAGAAACAACATAACGTCGTGTTAGGTAGCTACCTAGGGGTAGTCGATCCATGCCATCCACACATTACATACAAAGATCTCCAGTGGGAAAGGATTGAACCTATGATAGTAGGCTGATCCCCAGTTAACTCGTTGCTTGTGGGTGGCCCTAGTACATAGTCCTGATACTGACCTAGTGATCATGCCAAGCCTCCGCACTAGACTATGGAAAATTCGGGATTGCCAAACATCCCCTACTGCCCATCCCACGTCAGTCTTGGGGTACTATGGCACCTGATGCACTAGCTCACTGCCACTACTGCCATGCATTTCGCATACATGCATGCAAATGCTGCATCGGGTTTTATGTAGTCACTAGTGCACCTATACTGAGTGAGTGGACCTCATGCAAATCAGGCTCCCATGCATGCATAGATTAACTCGATCTGCATTGATTAGCCAAGATGCCCTATGATAGTATCCACCTCCATCATCAAACACACGCTAAAAAGTTGTTGATGCCCTCAAGTACCCCATCGAGGTGCATGCAGTGCACTGATAGCACAGCAAAAGGTATGTAATCGCGGTTGTCCTGTCGCCAGGCAGCCCTTCGGGGTCGGGCCGGTCACCTAGTCCATGTACCCCTGGATGACTATGGAGGGTGAGTGACTGCAGTCCAGTGCCATCCAGTGACCTGCCATGACTAATAACCCGGGACAGCCGCTCTCTGTGCCTCAGTCATCGATGGCAGGGAAGCCTATCCAATGTCACTAACACTAAAGGCTCAACCTATGAATGAGGAGGTGCGGCGATGGCAGTGAGTATATAAGGTCCCTCATGTCTGCATCAGGGCTAGTGGAGTCCATGCATGATATGTGTAGTTTACTGAATTTCGCCAATCCGACTTCGTGGGGTAGGGCTCCATGAAATACCCCATGATGGGTCGTACCTGATACTACCTAATCTACTTGGGCCTAGTCCAGTCAGGTCCACCTATGCAGAGGTCATAAAACCCAGGTTCTAATGGCCATAGCGCTCACTCACTAGTAGTTGGCATAAAATGGCCTCCAGTCAGTAAGCTGGATGCACTGCATCCCACCTAAAATCCTACTTACACTCGTTCTTAATAGTAGTCCAGCAAATGCAAAGTGATGTCCACCTGATGATGGATAGTCCGGATTCTGTCCCAGGGTACTACGTGATCACCCCTTCCTACATGTCCACATCAACAAGAAATCTCCAGCCTCCTGTGACAACTAGCCTGTCGTTCTACAGTCAACCAGTGGATCCGCATTAGCCTAAATTCGATGGGATAGCTGGATGAGCTCCATACCAATGGTCATGCCGGTCGGTACCATTGTAACATGCATAGCTGGATGGGATATAGTGGATGTCGCTGTCCAGAACCCATGACACTCAACAAGTCCGACTTCGTTGGTCCAGCTATCGCACCTCACCTCCACTCCATATCAGCTCACTAGCTGAGCTACTCATTTACGCTGAAGTTCCCCAGGACTCCCTCTAGTTTGACTGGGTTGCCAGCGCTGATCTGCACTGGCCCGATATCCATCATACTAGGCGGCTGGCATGCATATATTTGCCCTAATTGAATGACTAGTGCTGTAGTGCAGGCTAGGTACTCGCGATGTAAAATAAGTGGTCAGTCCCAGTGATGATCGCGATGAGCCTCAGGGGTGCCGCACTGTCCCCCAATGAGGCTCGCCACCTGCACCTAGTATCCAGTGCATTTAAGTATGGTCTGGGCATTACTATTAAAAAAATCCCATACTTAAGGTAGCCTACAGACCTAGCCTATTATGTGAAACTGTCTTGGGCCTGTCGGTATATACTGACTTAGGTAGGAAACCTATAACAGCTGTCTGTACTACTATCGAGGTCTTATTTAGCTCCTTTTACCTGGGGTCAGTAGCGTACGGCTGATCCAGTAATGATCTTTCTTGGCGTGTATAGTCCCGATCAGCTGATACTTTATTAATGAGTTTGCAACCGGTCGACCTAGAGATAATTATGTGCCATGGCTGCAAAACCGCATGGCCTCCTGTAGGTGGCCATCATTTAATTAGATCCCTCCTTTGGACTTATATCCGAATGGTAGCAGTCGAGAGAGGTAAGAGATTATACTATATCTAAGTACAAATGTAACATTGATTCGTATGAAACTAAGCCCCCTCACCCTAGTACAGTTTGTGCAGTAGGTCCAACGGGCAGCCCTTCCCAACCTATGTAAAAGGTACTATGGGCGCCATAGGATAATCAGTGTGTTTGGTGACCTCCATAGGTCCATAAGTAAGTAAGGCCTTCATCCATGATGGACCTTTGGGAATCCCATATAGACTGGACTAAAGCCTGCAGCTCAGCATGTATGTAATACGACGCCCTCCATAGCTACCGCCTATATGCCATGTAAGCCCTATGTAAAGACATCGTAAGTGCTCCGAACCATGATGATAGCTGATACTTGCTCAGAGCTGCACCTGAGTAGTACCCTCATGTCTACTATATATATATATATATATGCCATGCTGTGAAAGTGTCAGTCTGTAGGCCTCCGACTCGACTGCACCTGCAGCTATGCGATACTGGATCTGTTTTTATATCCATATTGTGTAGCTCCAGTCCATCTCTGCTTGTCCATATATATATTGCCTAGGACAGCAGTATATATATATATATATGTGTATGGTCCGTAGTCCAGCCTAGCTAGTCCAGTGGGGACTTCGATCCACCTGCAGTGCACTGGCACTGCCAGTATATCAGTAGTGATGATGGCACTCCATGTCAGGTGCGTCAGACCCACCATGCGTGGCCTACTAGTGGGGATAATACCACTGTATAGATGCAAATCAGATAAAAAGCACTGAATGTATATACCAGTGACCTCAGCTACTGCATCGAGTGGACCTGATCCGCCAGTGCATAGCCCCTCGGAGTAGCTATCGACCTAGTGCTGCGATCCCTTGCACCCCTGGAGCACAGCCCTAAAAGTATATAAAGTGGGAATGCTTCTAAAACTGTCTGATCAGCCATGAGGCTGGCAGTATGCATAGGTCACCTGATGCACTGATCACTACTCCAGCCCCTGGTTCTAATTGGAACCTCAAGTTAGTAGTCATGAGGTACTCATGGAGGTACTCATACACCCTGCAGATGTGCAGGCCTTCCAAGTCACCGCTTACCTATCCAGCTACTATGCTAGGCTATGCAGGCCCCTGCCATAGTCATGAGCCTATGCCTGCTCCAGAACAGTAGGGTATATGCCTAGGTATGAGCTCACTACTACCTAGAACTAGATGCTCAGACACCATGCATCAGTAGAATGCTCAGTAACAAGGTGAAAACACTAGTACTCAGCTCCACCTACCTAGCTGGACCTCCACTCAGCCTACCTAGCTATGATCGGAGTCACCGGTCCATCCTGGAGGTGCGCCATAATGGCCTGCCCCACTAGTGCGTAGTCAGTATACCCTCGACTATACCTCCCACGGGCTCATGTGCATTGATCCATACCTACCTGGATGCCCACGGCTAGGTCGAAATAAACCTCTACACAGGGAATGAGGCATGTCTAGTCCTATGGATACCTGGAATGGGTATAGTCGCACTCCATGGAGTCCAGCTTCACTCACCTGAAGAAATGCAAAGGTGCCAGAGTGCAAGTTTATTTCCCATTCTGTTTAGGCATCCCAGTGGGGCAGGTCAGTCCACTCATTATCTACTTAACCACCTTGTTAAGCTACATGAATGGTGGCCAATCCAGCCTGCAATGATAAGATGACTCGCCGATCGTAAAGATCTAGTAGCAGCCTACGGGGTAGCTGAGCCTGAGTGCCCATGGGCAGAATTTAGGTTTTGCTAGGATAACAAAGATTTCTGGGTTGCATCAAGACTGTTGGGGACTCCCATCCACCTCGGATCTCGATGGGAATGATGGGGTAGTTACTCCAGCTGGGGAGGGTGCCACTTTAAAATCGATGGATGCACCTCACCTCATAGTCCACTAGGGGTACCCTCAGGGTCCACTCCATTACACACTCGCCCTGATGAGCCTACCTGCACCTATATCCATGATCAGCTGGAGGTCCCATGCGGCATGGATATGGATCTCCATCATGGATCCCAGCTCATAGCCTGGGATGGGACCTGGGAACAGCTGGCATCTACCTCCGTCCTGACTGGCACCTCCCAGGCCAGATTCCACTTACCCAAGTACCTATCACACACTCATATTGTTTGGATAAGACCTCTCTAGTCCAGTGAGGAAGTATGACTGTTCTAGGTATCCAGTACCTGGATACCATCGGACTGTCAGGTGGGGATGACTGAGCTACTAGTATGGGCTGGGATAGGCTAGCTCATGGGAGCTGGATAGTCATGCCAGCTACCCTCACGTGATCCATATCCAGGGTCGCCAGTATGCACTCCAGCTACCCTGGAGCTGACCTATAGGTATCGAGGCTAGCCCGTGCCCCCACCGTGGCATCGACTCTGCATGATGGTTATAATTTCAGAAACCTCCATCCAGTTAGAGCCATGTCTCTTTGAAGGTTTCACTGTTCTTTTAAGCACCTCGCTTAATGGCCCGGACACAGTGATGGGCCGGCAGAGGCAGCTAGACCTTTACTTTCTGGACCCTAGTGGTGAAGTCTACATGGGTCGGTACAAATTGCCCCGGCAGTTAATTCCCTGGCGTAAACGAAAAGCGCCACTCTAAAAGGTGCGCCAAGTGTTCCCACTGTTTTTGTTAGCATTGGCACCCATTGTTCAGCCCTACGTTTATGGCGGAAGTAGTGTCCGCAATGCAAGTCACCATGCGCCTCTATCAAACATACCCCTTCAAGACCTTGGTTCTTGTCTTCGACTTCATATGGTCTTTGGAAGCTAATCTCGCAGTGGTCGAGAAAAAGCTGCTGTCAGTGGTCTTCAACCTTTAGAAGGCATGACTCGATATTAAAAAGTTTCACGGCAAATGGTAATAATCCATTTCAGGTGAGAACCCATTCCACCGGAGAGTCACTAACCTGAGTAACCTACTCGATGTCCCTTGAAATACCCGCCTCCCACTACCCCGTTCTGGGCAAGTAAAAGGCTAAAATTGAATCCAACACTACATTCGAGCCCGCCTGCGCGTTGGCCGCCACATAGTTTGTAATACCTTCCCCGCAGGAAAAAGCCACTCATTTGAATTCTGTCACTGTATCTCTAAAGCGATCCTGAATACCCAGCAATATCCCTCCTATACGATGCACCTAACTTTAAATTTGAAATATCTAACTGTGGCAACAGAATTAAATTTCTCCATTATTTAGACTTTGGATGTGTTCTTCATCTCACATTGCTGCAGTCCTTACATATGGGTAGTCCGCTGTCCTCGGTCGGCCCGAATATCAAAGTATTAGGCTGGCGTCGGTCAAAGCGCTTAAAACTGACATCAGGGCGTCAGGGTACAAAGCGCATGACCGACGTCATCCTCAGTCTTTTGCCGCATGGTCCGATGCAGAAGCAGCGTTGCAAGTGCCGTTCGGCGTTCTGAAATTTTGGAGTTTCAGACCGAATCAAGTTGGCTAAGTACCCGTTGGGAATATTTTGTTTTTCTTGCCTCAGTGGTTTTTACGGATGTCAGAAAAAGTGAATAACTGTATTTCTTGTGGGAAACAGATACGCATAGGGATTATCATTCTTTGTGTATTCCTTGTTTGGGGCCTGAGCACGGCGTTGTTGGGTGTCGCTTTTGTGCTAGGTTCAATAACGCACTATTAAGCGAAGGTTAGATTGCTAGGCTGGTTTCTTTGGGAAGCGGTGCAATTATAATATGCCGTCGGATGCTCCGGCGCCCGCTTCTCTTGAAGCGCAAAGACAAGCAGTTAAACCCAGGCAAGATGAGTGGTTCGGGCCGGTTCTTTAGAGCTTCAGTGGAACCGGTGGTTCCGCGGAGCTTCTCTGGAGTCCCAGGGGAGACTTTGATCTTGCAGGATGTGGCCTCTCAGGAGGCAGGTCAGGCTGAAGGGCTTCTCAGGTTACTGTACTCCCCTCCCTTCCTAGGGTGGTTAGGCCCTCTCCTTCTGTTTCCAAGGCTTCTCCCAGAGGCAGGCCAGGTTTAGCTTCTGTTGGTGTCACTCCTAGTTCAGCAGGGTCTGTGCCTAAGAAGCACATGCTTAAAATGGTTCTTTGCCCCCTCCTGATAAGAGGCCTATGGTGGAGCCAGAGGTGGGAAGTTTTGAGCAGGCTTCGGATGTTTCAGAGTCTTCAGCTGAAGACCTGCAGGAGTACTCTCCTTATTCTGATTCTGATGCAGATGATTCCACTCCTTCTGCTTCTCCTCCAGAGGATTTTTCTTTTTCAGAGACACTTCATTCTATGAGGGAACATTTTAAGTGGGAAGGTCAGGACTTCTCTGATTCTCGGAAAAGGCTTAGGGAATTTTTGTTTACCCCAGCATAGGCCTTGGCTATACCCCTGTTCTGGATGTTGTGGAAAAAATCCTGATTCCTCCTGTTAAAGATAAAAGCCAGAGCTTTGGATAGATGGGGAAAAAGGTCTGTACAGCTTTCACCTTAGCTAAGGGAGGGCCTCTAGAATTGCCAACTTCTACATGTTGAAATATCAAAACTTTCTTCTCTTTCTCAATTGTAGTTCGGCGTGGATGCTCATGGAAGGCATTGAGTGTAAGAATTACAAGATTTGCAAGGCCCCTGAACAGGTGGTAAGCATCTGTCACAGTGTGGTTTTGATGCTGTGTAGCCTGCCCAGGGTGTGTGGCTGCCATCATTCAGTTCCCTTCGCAGAAAATTTGGCTGAAGGATCAGAATTTATCTTGAGACCATGCTAAGATGCGATTTTGATGCCTTTGCAGTCTGTGTTGTTTGGTTCACCTGTGGAGTCAGTCTTGAAATGTGTATAAGGCGCTATCTATGCAGGCTGTTAAAGATTTCGCAAGTTCAGCCCTAAGTTTAGTAGGAACTGGCCTGCTAAGGTGATCGATCCTTCCTATGATTCTCAGTCTAGGGGTAGATCTAGACGTGGTAGGGGAGAGCTCAGAGTTCTTCAGGCCTGTGAACAGGGAGTTCACCTGCACAACTGGTGAGGGCAGGGGCCGTCCTTCTAAACAGGCCCATGACCTACCTTTCAGCTGCCAGGAGATCCTCTTGGCCTGGGCAAGGCAGCACCTTGGGAGGAAGGTTGGCAGTCTTCAAGGAAAATTGGATGTTGAATACCCAGGACAAATGGGTATTGATATCATACACCAGGGTTAGCAAGTTTTATTTCCATACCTTGCCTCCTTTCAAAGGCATGCCGGATGTTCCTCCTCAGCAAAGACTAGAGGCTCTCAAACAAATTTCTCTCTGCTACTTCAAATAGGGGCCATACAAACGGCTCCCTTCCCAGAAGTGGGCCTAGATTTTATCTTCTCGCCTGTTTCTAGTGTACCAAAGAAAGGGAAACATGGACGTGGAGACAATTTTGACGATTTATCTATCCTCAACACACATATCTGGACATTCCTAAGTTCAAAAATGCTGATCGTTACAACAGCTTTTTACCCTCTGCTGGGCAAAGATCACTGGATGGTGACCTGATCCTCAAGTGAGGCTACCTTCATGTTCCTGGCCGGGCCCAGTTGCAGGAAAGGCATTCAAGGCTGGGCTGGGACTTCAAGATGCACAGCCTCTGCCTCGCCATTACGCTTATCCAGTATCTGCGCCCAGTGCACCAAGGTCTCTGGCTCCATGGTGCAGCTTTCTCCAGGCTAAGAGGAATACAAACTCATCCTTATTTCGAATGCGATTGCCTGATTCTGGCCTCAAGCAAGGGAAAGACTGTCCTTCACTCACAGTATGTGCATGGCAGTGTTAAGATGCCTGGGGTATTCTGGGTAGAACAAAATAAAAGTCCAGTCTTAGCAGTACCCTCCTCAGGACATGTGTGCTTTCTGGTGTGAGACTGAATACAAAGCATCCCAGATGGCCTTTTTGACCCCGTGGACAAAATAGTAAAAGAATCTTTCATCTTTACTTCCAATTTAATTGTCTCACAGTCCAGGGCTTAATGACTGCAAGGACAGTCCTTCAAGCCTTTGGGGTCACATGGTTTTGTAGCCTTTCCCTGTACTTCCCAATGCCAAATCCTGCATATAAGTGAGGAAGCTACAATGGTATCTCAAGAATGTGTATGGACACAGCACTGCCAAGATCGGGACACTGGCCCATTCAGATAATACCTTGCATTCAAAAGGAGTTTTTGTGGTGGGCTCAGGAATGCCCACCCTAAACAGGACTCTGTGGACCCGGCCAGAGGCTGAGAATGATTTTAACGATTGAGATGCCCTCAGACACAAAGCTTGGGGAGCTCATCTAAACGGAAATCCGTGGGTACAAGACACGTGGCCTGCCAGACGCCAACATCTACATATCAACTTAAAGGAGATGTTAGCAAGTCCAATTTGTATTGATAGCTTCTCAAGGATTTACTTCTTCCAGGGCAGGTGTTGATTCAAACAGACAACACAACTGTCATGTGGTACATCAACAAGCAAGGGGGAACGATTCTTATCCTCTGTGCAGACAAGCAATGATTTTGTGGGAGACTGCTCAGTTTACAGCTAAATCTTCAGGTGTGGTTTCTGCCAGGAGCACAGAACTCCTTAGCAGATGTGTTGGAGCAGACAAATTATGGATCCCACCAGTGGAAATTGATCCCCGGCGGCTTCAGAGATTGACAGTGTTATGGAACTCCAGACATAGATCTGTTCGCTTCTCCACTAAATTACCAGCTGCCAAAGTTTTACAAAAGGTTTCATCCCACAGCTTGGAAAGTGGATGCTCTTTCATTCAATTGGAGCAATCTTCACTGTATGCCTTTCCACCTCTGCCTCTCCTCCCAAAGGTACTCCTGAAGGTCAGACAGGACAAGCCAAACATGATTTTAATAGCTCCAGATTGGCCTCCACAGCACTGGTACCCATTACTGAAGTCTGGTACGGAGCCTCCATGGCCTTTGCCTTCGATTCCTCACCTGTCTCAGGAGAGAACAGTCATTTACTCAATGTCAAATCCTTCTCACATCTGACAGCCTGGCATATTCTATTTTAAACCCTGAGGGTCTCAGCTTCCACAACAAGTTTTGAATGTTATTTTGGAGGCCAGAAGGCCTAGTACAAGGAAAGTTTACGCACATAAATGGAGGAGATTTTATTTTGGAGTACAGCAAAGGACTTTGATGTTTCTAAACCTAATTTAAGTGTTACACTTCAATACCTTACTGAGTTATTGGACAAAGGTTTGTCCTTCTCCTCTATAAAGGTTCATGCTGCAGCAATTTCTGCTCACTATGACTGTGACTCACCATTATTTTCTCAGCCTTTGTTTAAGCAATTCCTTAGAGGGCAAAGAATATAAGACCCCCAGAGCTCCTTCCTGCTTGGGATCTCAATTTTGTGTTGGAGAAACTCACCTCACAACCTTTGAGCCTCGCATCAAAGAGTTGAAATATTTATCATGGAAGACTGCTTTTGGAGTTGGCCATTGTACTTCCAAGTAGAAGGGTTTAATTACCGGCCCATGGCAGTTGAGCTTTCTTAATTTTCCACAAGGATAGGGTGTCTTTGCTACACTAACCCTTCTTTTATGCCTAAAGTGGTTTCTAGTGTGGCTTTTAAACCAAACCATTCATTTGTCTACTTTTATGCAAACCCCAAAATAAAGGGGAAAGAAAAGGATTTTGCACACTTTGATATACACAGACAGTTGCGATATTATTTGAGCAGAACTAAAGGGTTCAGGCAGTCTCAACAGTTGTTTGTTTCTTTTGCTTTGGGTTCTCAGGGCAAACCTGTTTCAAAACAAACTATTTCTAAGTGGATTGGGTTTTGTATTGCTTTCTGTTATTCCCATCATGGTAAGGAGATTCCAGCTGGGATTAGGCCTCATTCCACTAGGGCTACTGCCACTTCTACAGCTTTTAAGTGGCACAAAGATATTTTGGAAGCAGCTACTGAGTTCAGTGCATACTTCTCTGCCCACCTTCCACTTTACTCTAAATCTAGGGCTGTAGAACCTTTGCCACTGCTATTTTACAGGGCATTTTGGCAGCGCCTAATGCTTTATAATTTTGCCATCCTCCCTTACTCTGCTTTGGGATTCTACCCATATGTAAGGACTGCAGCAATGTGAGATGAAGAACATAGTACAGTTTTTGTACCTACCATAAATGTAGATGTTCGAATATCCACATTGCTGCAGTCCAATCTCTACCTCCCTCCTTCCCCTCTGTTGTTGTAGGTGTTGGTGTAGTTTGTGTTGTACATATTGTAAATATGGTTAGTAAAGTAAGCGGTGGTTGGTTAGTTTTGCTGGTTTTGGCTTTGGCCTTTCTTGTTAGGCCTTCTGACATCTGGGGCAAGAAAAGACTGAGGAAATTTACTGGGTCATGCGCCTTGTACCCCTGACGTCCTGATGTCAGTTTTAGCGCCTGACCGACGCCAGCCTTATACTTATTCAGGCCGGGTCAACCGAGGACAGTTTTGACTACCCATATGTAAGGACTGCAGCAATGTGGATCTTCTAACATCTACATTTATGGTAGGTACAAAACTGTAATTATATATATATATATATATATATATATATATATATATATATATATATATATATATATATATATGTATATATAAATATAAATATGTGTGTGTGTGTATATATATATATATATATATATATATATATATATATATATACATATATGTGTGTGTGTATGTATATGCATATGTATATATGTACACACACATATGTATATGCATACATTTTATTTACAAATACACATGTGGAATAGGTAGGAAATGACATCGTTGGTGATTTTAAAGTTATTTGGTAGATTTGTTTTATATAAATGTATAATAAAAAAACTAATAACCTAAAAGCCAGTATCCAAGGATTCACTCGTAAAAATATATAAAGTAAAGCCAATTATTATTGAAAAAACATACCTAGATTAAGTTTTGTTCCTTAATACATGAAGGACTTCATTTTTTTTTTTTATTGGTCATCTCTTAGTAACCATTCTTTGTTATAGTTTTATATAAATTGTTACTGATTTAATGATGGTTATGTTTCTGATGAAGTTGTTGGAATAAAGTTGGGAACAAAAGTGCTAATTTTTGGATTCTCAGCTTTTCTTCCATCATCTGTGAAGTTTGTATTTGTGTTTTCTATTCTTGTGGCGGTTGGAGTGTTTTATAGTTTTGTTTGCCATTCAAGTGATGGACGAGTGGTTGTAGGCTGACTTTTGTGATGACAGCCATAATATTGTGGAGCTATCAATTTATAGTCTTCCCCCCGAGATTTTCTCAACCTTCGCTTTATTAAATGGTGCTGTTTGGAAGGCGCAATGTGTCCTGAGGGATTTTGAGAAGATACAAGTGATTTAGAAAGAGACTTGTGCAGTGGCTGGAGGGAGTGAAAATGGAGAATTCATTCCCATTGATTTAATGCAATATGGTCAATCCCTTTACAGAATATAATATTGCCAACCCATTGTTCAGTCTAAATGTTGGGGAGTTACTGGTGAACTGGACGGATTTAACACACTGTAAGTCCTTGATATATAAATTTTTGTGGTTGCTTACTACTTATAAGAACACTGAATATGACATTTTTTATCTCAACAAATGTATTTTGGGTAACATTGTGCCCATAGGACTAAGGTGTTATAAATTTCCCAATGGGCTTGATAAGGATGGATAGGTATTTAACATCCTGTTTAAGATTTATAATGTTCGTGGTGTAAAGGCTATGAAAGTGCTGGTTGAGTTAAACTGCCACAAATTGAAAACGTTAACAACTGAAATAAGTTTAAAGAATGCTTTTCAGAACCATCCATCCTTTGATGCATTACATTATTTATGGGATGGTATTGGCGCCAAGATTTCCAGACATGTTTCTGCAATCATTATGCATGAGAAAAAGAAGCTTTTGAGGGACTTTGAGCAGCATCGTGATAAAACTGCTTATGTTCTTAGTGGGCAGAAATTAAAATCTGGCAGGATATCCAATAGTGATATAAATATTGGGGCAGAGCAGCATTTTACCAGCAGGGCAGCCATCAGTACCACCAATAGTAACCATTTTCTATTGTCATTGGATGACTTTCCATCGTTAAACTTTTGCAATGTCAGTATTGCATCTGGCATTGTGAAGGGAATCTAATAATGGTGGTGGTGGTGGTGGTGAAGAGGTGAACAACACGGGAGTAAACCAGATCTCCTTAAATTATTTTTTTATCGCCACGCAGAGAAAATGGAAGGGGACAGTCGGATTGGTGAGAGGGCGAGGAAGAGGGGAATGCACCAGGAGAAATCTGAGATGATATGCGAACAGTCCGTTATTGAATTATTAAATTTTCAGTTTGACTGATGTTGACTTTTACTTGAAACCACCTTTTCTGTATTAAGGAAAGGGTTCAGCTTTATCCCAGAGCAAAGAGTAAATATGGCAGATGTTTTATTGGACATTAAATTGTATTCTAGGAAATTAAAACTGAAATATGTTTTAATCAATGTTTATATTCTGGAGTTTGATAGTCTTAGGGGAAAAAATTATTTTTAACCCCACGTTGGACAATACATTAAATGTTTTTTTCCAAAGTGTGTGAAAGGGACAGAAGGGAATTATTTAATAAGCAGTCTGATTATAAATGGTTTGATTTCACCAAGGAGGGATATGATGCCTTGTTGAATATTAGTAGTGATAGGAATGTAAGGGTTTTGATGTTGGACAAGGGTACAGGAATAGTCATTATGTAGCAGCAGAAATATGTTCAGATAATGGAAGTAGCTCTGTGGAATGAAAAGTGTTATTAGTTATTGTGTATTCCAAGTTGAAAGATATTGATTTTTTTTTTTAAGTATGTTGGAACAAGAGGGCATTAGTCCACAGGAATATCTGTATATGGTGGTAGAACATCCTAGTATAGGGAAACTATTTGGCATCCCTAAAATATATAAAGATGAATTTAATCCATTTAGACTTATCGTGTCCTCTAAAAGGACAAAAACTGAATATATTTCTCAGTATCAAGTTTGACCCTATAGTCCAACTCTCAAAATTTTACTTTAGAAATTCTTTTATATTTTTAAGTGAACTGTATCAATATGAAGTGTCAAGTAGTTATCAGTTATTGGCCACACTTGACGCTGCGTCGTCCTACACTAATATTCCTCACTTGGAAGGTTTGGAACTGATCTGATTATTTAATATTATCTGTGGGTTGTTAGAAATTGTTTTAGAAAATTATTTTGTAGCCTTTTTAACACCAACATCATATAACCTACGGAAATCAACAAAGGTGCACTAGCTGTGCAGGTGTTAGGGATGGCCCTCACGCACTTCCACCAATTTGGAGAACCTTACCGGCGTGGGTGATTGAAGCTTTAGTTCATTTAAAAAGCTTTAGCAAAGTCAAAATGTATAAACATTTTATAAATGTATTTATTTTTTTTTTGGCAAGGGATTGAAATTGAATTAAGCCAGTTTTTGGAAGAGATGGTCAAGTATTTTTTATTTATTTTTTTATTTATTTAAATTTATCGCAGGCTTGTGATGCATCCTGATAGTCCAATCTTTTTACCCCAAGACATGCAAACTTAACTTTTGGATAAAATCAATAAGAATTTAGTTGAAATATTTTTAGGAAGAAAAAATTTAGAAACAATTACTTGAATTATTATAGTTCAGCATTCATGGTTTATGAAGCAGAATGTAATTAAGGGGCAATACATTCACCTTAGCATAACAGTTAGAGATGATGACATTTTAAATGAATGTAAGTTTTTTAAAACCTGATGCGTCTCATTCCTGTCATGGTTGAGGTACTGGTCTGACTTGGCCACATTTCTACAGATTAGGATCCAAGTCTTGAGCTTCTTCCACTTCCCATAACGCACTGTCCTTAGTCTAACTCCCTCATATCTTGTTTGCCACAGGCAGTGCCAGATGTTGTTTCTCGAGTCTTGAGCTTTTTGTCACGTTTTTACAGCGGGATTGCTATCTTTAATTCCAGATTTTCAGATAAGTGCCTTTTGTTTCATTTTCATCATCTTCCTTACTTGACAGTTGGGCTTTGACTGCGCTTTCTGTACTCTTCTAGCTGTTGGTTTTTAGGCTTTACCTTTCCCAGCTGTTTTTGGTCTCGAAAAATAAAAATGATTAGTAGATAGATGGTTTAGCAAATTTTGATTTAAGTATGTTATATAGTGAAACATTGACTTTGAGGTTGTCACGTGTAGTGTTTTGTTTGTTCCTTTTTGTGCTTGCTGTAACATGTTAGATAAACTTGCTGGTTTTAAGAGTTGCTCTGAATACGGCCGAAAATTCATTCATTTGGATGCACAATACTCTGTGTTTATTGTCTTGACTCTGAACATCTGCAGTTGTCTTGCTCTGTCTACAAAATCTTCCATCCTAGGGCTGTTGCTGACTGCAAAAATAAGATAATTCTTAAGGGCTTCTTGCCTGCTTGAAGTTACTCACCAGGGGCTCAAACCTCCTCCAAGAGTGTGACGGGGTCTTCTGACTTCGTGAAGCCCCCTTACAAGTCCTCAAGGGCGTCTTCAGAGCCACCCTTCAGAATTCTGAGACCTTTGGATGCGACAGTCTCTGATCTCAGACCCACTTCTGCTCCAGTGGACCCAAAGCACTCTTTGGATCTGACAGCTACTTGTCTGATCTCCAGTGCTTCTGAAGCTACTCCTTCCACTTTGGATCCCAAGGCTATAGATCCGATAGCTAGGAGTCCCACACCAGTGCTGGGCATTGAGGCTGAGCCTTCCCTCGGGCTGCAGCAGACACCAGTTAGGCACTCCAGATCCACGCTAGTGGCTTCTTCAAGGTTTTCTAGGAGGCTTTCAGAGGTCTATGTGGACAGGATGATCAGGAGGATTCTCAAGGCTGTGGTCCAGTTGTGGGGGGTCTTATCCACTCTGTACCCTCTGGGATCTGCAAGTGTTTCCCTCCAAGCTCAATCTCCTCTACTCAACTCCCACACAGTGATCAGCGCCAACCTGAGAGAACTGGGATTGGAGACAGGGAGTCACCCCCTTACTCATCTCCAGAGCCCTCGCCCTGACTTCATCTGTTGCGTTGTTGTCAGATTGCAGTGGGTCTCGGATCTGGGATGTCCCCATTGGATCCAGGGGGAAGGGTTTGGTTCTCCCCAGGCCTCTGCTGAAAATTGGCTTCTTTCCAAGTCAGACTTTCCCAGTAAACAAATGCTAAATAAATTAAATACTATGTCAGAGCTGTTTCTTCCTCTTGGCACTTTGGCGCTAGACAGCTCGGATCCAGTTGTACCTGGCACCCAGGGCTCGGGGAACCCTGCCCTTTCTTATTCAGTAGCCTCTGCTGATTTGGAACTGGGGAGGGATTCACTGGGTCCCTCAACGTTCAGAGTTGTAGAAAGGGCCTTCTCTTCATAGGAATCCAGTCTCTCTGAGCTATGACGCTTCCTGCTGACACCCCTTGGTTCAGAGACCTGAACCTATCATGCCTGCCCAGAGTCAGCCTGTCTAGAGTACCCTCCATACTCTTCCCTTAGAGGGAGCCCCCTTTTGTTTTGAGACTCCCTGGGCCCTATCCACCCAGGGAGAGCCCTCTCATAAGAAGCAAGACATACAAAAGGAGGCACATTTACTCCCCTTTGGAGTCCGTTACTGAGGACACAGATTTTGATGAAGGCGAAGGATCCCCCAGATCACTACTGGAAGATGTATCCTTTGGACACATTTAGAGATCCTGAGGCAAAGAGGTGGTTGGTCGGCCCAGCCTTCTTCGGAAGAGTTTGTGTTTTTGGCGGCTTTTTGGGAGGGCCCATCTACATCCTAGCCTGGAAGGAGCCAGACTCTATCAAATCGATTCCCAAACACCCAGGCAAGTTTTTATTACCCCAAGGACAGACCATTTTGGACTAAGGGTTTTCCAGACGATGCTATGGTTGTGGCAGCAGCTACCCAAAAGAAGCTAGCTGAACAGAGATCCACTGTCCATCCATTGAACAGGGAGGCCAGAGCAATAGACAGGTTTGGTAAGTGCATTTACGCTTTGGAGGCTTTTTGTTGAGACGGTTGAAATACCTGGCACACTTTACTTGATTGCAGAGGGAACTGGTGAAGGAACTCTGTCTGGCAGAGATTGTCGGTTGAGTAATGCCGCCCTCCCCAACTGACAACCTTGCCTCTGTCCAATTCTTCCATGAGGCTTATCTCCCATTCCACAGAGGGTGCCTCACGGACAGCCAGATCAGGCATCGCTATTTGTGCGAGATGAGGCTTTGTGATTCTAACAGAACCTTAAGGTAGCATCTTTTTGTCGAGGAGGCCAAAAAGGGAGGACACATCAAATGAGGCAATCTGTCAAAGCAACCCTAACCTGCAGTGAGCAGGAGGGGGGAAGACCTTGTCTGCTGTCTGGGTCAAGTTTTCAACTCCTCAGCACATATTTTCTAAAAACCAGTGCAATGGAAAGAAAACTTGACTCAGGAAATCTTGGGGGTCTTCACAGGATGAGCACGGGGATCCCTCCTCTAGAGGCAGAGGAGGACGTTTCAATGGGAGACGCCACCCTAGGGGCAGAGGGGGTCCACATAATCAGGGGTTCAGAGAGCCTTTCTCCAATAGGGCCCTATCAGCGCTCCTGAAGTGCTGCCTGACTTCTCATCTCTGGAGGCATTCAGGGATCAGTTTTGTCTGAACCTTACTGCCTGGAGCGATATAACACAAAACAAATGGTGCTAAAGATTATATCCAGAGGTTATATTCCCTGTCTTGTTCCCAAAGTTCCACCCATTCAGAGGGAGTACGTAGTGGTGTAGATGTTAAATTTACTGCAAAAAGTGTCTGCAAAGAGGTCCCGACCGAACAAAAAGGATTCAGAACGTACTCTCGCTTCTTTTTAGTGCCAAAGAAAACCTTGGACCTAAGATATATGTTTTGGATCTAAGCAAATTTAATTGGCCCATGAAGAAGGCAATGTTCTGAATGGTTAAGGTTCAGTCATTCTACTGCTGATGTGGAAGGACGATTGGATGTGCTCAATGGACTTAAAAAATGCATACTTATCACATCAAAATAGACAGATACTCAAGAAGTCATTTGCGCTTCTGGGTGGGAGCCAGTCACTTCCAATTCAGAGCTCTGCCCTTTGGAATCACCACATCCCCCAGGGTGTTCACCCAATGCATGATGGTAGTCGCAGCTCAACTGAGACTGCAAAGATTCCAGGTGTTTCCATATCTGGACAACTGGCTGTTCACTGCCCCAAATCCGGAGAAAATTTTCAACTCCTCCTTGTGGGAGGCCAGGGATTACTTCAGCCTTGCCAACCTTTTGGGTATCACCATAAACCTGACAAAAGTCGAACCCATCCCCAGTTCAGGGTTAAGAATTTATCGGAGCTTTTTGGACACACTGAACCAGATTGCATCTCTACCCACTCATCGTGTTCAGACTTTGAGAGATGATGTTTGAGCCATTTTAAACTGGTCTTCCCCCACCCCGCAAGGCTTTTGTTTAAGGCTCTCTGGTCTTTGGGGGCTGCCATTTCTGTAGTCCCTCTAACAGCGCGGTACATTTAGCGGAAAAGCCCAATGGACTCCCAGTGTATTGCTCAATCTTTACCAGCCTTTATCTGTTCCTATCACTGAAAGTTAAGTTCTGGGAAAGCATCTCCAAATGAGTGGCTGCTTTGTCAACACTGGCTCATTAATATTGCAGTTCACTAATTATAAAACCTCTGTCATATCCTAATGCCATGGCTCTTCATCAATGCAAAATGTTCTCTTTAGCATCTGCTTCTTTGAAGATTTTGTATGTTGAGCTGGAACACAGCATGTCATTCATTCTGTGAGTGTACCAATCGTGATTGAGGATCACAACCGGATGTGATGTGGGAATAAAAATACTAGGTTTCCTGAAAATGTTCTCTTCGTGTTGTATTAATACAACCAAACATAATTTAGATAACACATGTTCA
Organism: Protopterus annectens; assembly: GCF_019279795.1. Lineage (NCBI taxonomy): Eukaryota > Metazoa > Chordata > Ceratodontiformes > Protopteridae > Protopterus > Protopterus annectens. The sequence goes on from NC_056725.1 coordinate 821,177,198, forward strand.
GTACAGAACTGCAATCAAAGAACAGTGTTGCTGTACAGACATTCGGTTCTACCTATTATCAGTGGTTTACTGAAAATACACGAGGATAAGTATAACCCTGCCTTGAGACCGATAGTAGCAGGCAATGGTTGCTGCACAGAACCTGTATCTATATGGGTGGAGATACGACTAAAATTAGCTCTACATAAGGCTCCCATCGTTCTGAAAGATACAGGCCATTTCCTGTGTTTTTTCAGTGAGTTTAACAATATAGTGATTGATGGCAAGTTCTTGTTTGTGAAGATGGATGTTAACAGCTTATTCACTGTCATTCCAAACTCATTTTGGATTGAAGCAGTGAAAGATTTCTTCAATAAGCATGATGTTTTTGATGCTTCAACTGTTTAAGACTTGCCTGTACTTGAGAACAATATCTTTGTTTCAAGATGAGTTATACTGGCAATGCTGGGGGATTGCTACAGCTGTGTAAACACATGTGCAAAATCTAATGTTTTAACTCGTTTTAGCTCTATGGGAAGAGCGTTTTGTTTTGAACAATGGTAATATATGAAGAGAGAAGATCCTGTTTTATCGTAGATTTGTGGGCGTCTGTTTTCCTTCGGATGGGGGATGAAAGTAATGAGTTTACCAACAACTATCGTTATAGAAAGCTTTAACTTCCCTTTTTGAGATATATTGTCAAGCATTTGGAATGTGGAGTAGGGGTTTTAGATGTTAAGGTGATGTTCATGTTTCACTGCTGCAGTCATTACTTTTGGGGTAATCTGCTGGCAGGTTGCCCTCAGTCAGCCTGAATTTCAAGAAAGAATCTTTGGGTCCTGCATCGGGTTGCTTGTCTTCTCTTCCATGACATTAGGTCGCCAG